>NW_025113696.1:0-1000 GCF_004010195.1 Chiloscyllium plagiosum
AGGTATGTTGGGCCGTGATGGTTACTGTACAGTCGGAGATATGTCGGCCGTGATGGTTACTGAACAGTGGGAGGTATGTTGAGCCGTGATGGTTACTGTACAGTAGGAGGTATGTTGGGCCGTGATGGTTACTGTACAGTAGGAGGTACGTCGGGATGTGGTGGTTACGGTACAGTGGGAGGTATGTTGGGCCATGACGGTTACTATACAATGGGAGGTATGTCGGGCCGTGATGGTTACTGTACAGTGGGAGGAATGTCGTGCCATGATGGTTTCTGTATAGTGGGAGGTATGTCGAGCTGTGATGGTGCAGACTGAGTTGTACAGAGTATGATTCTGCTGCTGCCGATGGCCCATTGCACCTCATAGATGCATTATCATTTGTTGCTCAATCTGTTTAACGTCTGTCCCATTAGGAGTCCATATCATAGTGAGGAGGGTGTGCAAGATGTGAAAATAGCCCTTGCTCCCCATTGTGCAGTGACCATTCTTACCGATATATGAAATGGAGAGGTGTACCTGCAGCAGGCAGATCGGCGATGATGTGGTCAATTGTATGTTTCCCTTTTCCTGATTACCCCATAATCTGCCGCAGAGCAGTACAACAGTTACAGAATCCAGCATCAATGCTGAGCACTGTATTGACTATATACCAAGGAGCTGTCCCACTCTGCCTGGCTATGTCCTGTCAGTGGGACAGAACCTACCAGAGAGGGTGGTGAGGTTACCAGGGACATAGTCCTGTTCACAGAATCCTGCATTACAGGCAATATCTGATTGATTTTTGATTAATCCGTGGGAAATATACAACTTGTCACTTTTACATTTTGTATAATGAAGTGTTAATATCACTTTGTTTCTTACATATTTTAAAATAAACCAACCATCAATATTTTTCAGTTGAAAATAATTGAAGTGAACAATAATTGAAATACCAGAGCGCACACCTAACCATTACACATTTCCGTGACTGTAGTAAAAAGCCGATTCATGTTCAGAT
>NW_025113697.1:0-1000 GCF_004010195.1 Chiloscyllium plagiosum
CAGGCCTTTTTTTCTTCTTTTAGCTCAAAAAGTCTCAGCAGGCTTGGAATGACAGTAAATGTCCCCTTGCGCTGGTTCAGGACCATCGCACCTACCTGACCTTTCCACATCACTGGTCCTGATCTCACATGGAGCATGCCTCTTTCCCATATAGGGCCATTTCCATCATTCTTACACCAAAACTCCTCCCCTTACTGTGATGATACTGCGACTTTGAGAGGTTATTTTGTCCTGTTTCTTTTTAAAGAGAGGTTGTAAGGCAGAGGTATCGAGTTGTCTGGTTGGAAAGCCAGTGAAGTGGCTGGCTTATGAGGCCTTGGGTTTTTTAAAGCAGGAACAATAGAAGCAGCCTGGCTGGGTGTGGCCCGCTCTCGGACCTAGATTTCTAGTTTGTAGTTTGTAGTTTTTTAGCTTTGTGATTCAGCATCAGTTACTGTTGGAGTCTCAACAGGCTTGGAATGACAGTAAATGTCCCCTTGCTGCTCCTCTCTCTGAGCTTTCTCTTGAAGCTTTTCCTTCTGGCTTGCTGCAGTTACCTGTGAGACAAATCTATTTTCTGAACTTTGCCAAGGGGTGTGTTTATGGGATTAATTTTTCTGAGATTTATGGTATTCTAAATTCCACTTTCTTTAGTTATATTTTAGCTCTAGTGTTTCGATAAAGTGTGTTTTGCCTAAAGCTGAGTAGTGTGACCAATCGAATTGGTCACACTACTCAGGAACACAGCACTTTACAGTTGCCTTTAAAATAAGATAAAGTTAGGCTCCAGGCTTCCTTCTTAAAATATATTGCAGGGGTCTGGTCTGATCCTTAATTCCCTGCATCAAACAGTTTCTCTTGTTTGATGGAGACTTGTGTCCAGCATTGGTGTTCCTGAGGCCATTACACCCGACTCCCACAGGTCTGGGAAGATCAGATTCAACCTGGTGGAGAGTCTTCTATCCATTAGCAACTCTGCTGGCCCCAACTCTGCTGTTGCATGTGGGGTAATCCCATAATC
>NW_025113698.1:0-1000 GCF_004010195.1 Chiloscyllium plagiosum
GTGTGGGGATGGTCAGTGGGCCTGGAGTGGAGTGGGGATGGTCAGTGGGCCTGGAGTGGAGATGGAATGGTCAGTAAGCCTGGAGTGGAGTGGGGATGGTCAGTAAGCCTGGAGTGGAGTGGGGATGGACAGTGGGCCAGAGCAGAGTGGGGATGGACAGTGGGCCTGGAGTGGTGTGGGGATGGTCAGTGGGCCTGGAGTGGTGTGGGGATGGACAGTGGGCCCGGAGTGGAGTGGGGCTGGTCATTGGGCCTGGAGTGGAGTGGGAATGGTCAGTGATTCTGGAGTGGAGTGGGGATGGTCAGTGGGCGTGTAGTGGAGTGGGAATGGTCAGTGGGCCTGGAATGTCAACCACTTTGCTGTGGGTCTGGAGTCGCATATGGGTCAGACCCGGTGAGGACGGCAGCTTTCTTCCCTAAAGGACATGAGTGAACCAGATGGGATTTTCCCCTCCTGACGATAAACAATGGTTTCATCCTCATCATTAGACCCCTAATTCCAGATATTTATTGAATTCAAATTCTATCAGCTGCTGTGATAGGGTTCATACCCAGGTCCCTGGAACATTACCATGGTTTCTGCATTAATAATCTCATTGTAATACTGTGAGACCGTCATCTCTCCAGAGTGTAGGAACCATTACAATGTCAAACTAACACAGGCATTTTACGCGAAAGAAACTCCCAAAATGTGACATTGGGAAGATGATTTTTCCTTGCTAGTATTGATCGATGGACAAATGTTGCCCAGAGCAGCCAGAGGAACCCTCTTCCTGTAGCTCTCTGGCAAAGAGTATTTGACTCCAGGAGGCTGTGTTGCCTGGTCAGTGTCAGGGTGAAGGACATCTCCTCTGAGCTAGAGAGGAACATGGATTGGGAGTGGGAAGGAACCTGGTATCATGGTCCAATGAGTCCCGGTGACACAGGTAGAACTAAAGAAGAGGGTTTTCGGAGTGACCGTGAACAGTTAGGGGTTTAATTAAATAGGAGAGCCTCAAACG
>NW_025113699.1:0-1000 GCF_004010195.1 Chiloscyllium plagiosum
AGAGTGGAAAAGAGAGAAAATAGGTTCTTGGCTGAACAAAGAGAGAGAAGAAAGGGGGAGGGAGAGAGAAAGAGGAAAAAAGAGAGAGAAAGTTCTTAGCTGAGCAAAAAGAGAGAGAATTTGAACTTGGGAAGTTGCACCTTCGTCAGCGAAGTCAAGTTAACAGGATGGAGATTAAAAGAGACAGTAGTGATATATGTAAATACACCAAAACTCTGCCACATTTTGATGAGAAAGATGTTGAAGCTTTCTTTATTTCATTTGCAAAATTGTCTAGGCAAATGGAGTGGTCCGAGGATTTATAGGTGATGCTATTTCAGACTAAACTGGTAGGCAGAGCGAGTGAGGTATTTGCCACGTTGTCAGATAAAGTGTTAAGAGATTATAGAACATACATAGAAAAGTGCAGCACAGAACAGGCCCTTTGGCCCACAATGTTGTGCTGAGATTTAATCCTAATGTAAAATATAGTAACAACCTACGCACCCCTCAACTCACTGCTATCCATGTGCATGTTCAGCAGTTGCTTAAATGTCCCCAATGACACTGCTTCCACCACCACAGCTGGCAACGCATTCCATGAATTCACAACTCTCTGCTTAAAGAACCTACCTCTGACGTCTCCTCTATACCTTCCTCCTAATATCTTCAAACTATGACTTCTCGTACCGGTCAATCCTGCCCTGGGGGAAGTCTCTGGCTATTGACTCTATCTATTCCTCTCATTATTTTGTACACCTCGATCAGGTCTCTTCCTCCTTCTCTCCAGAGAGAAAAGTCCGAGCCGATTCAACCCTTCTTCATAAGGCAAGCCCTCCAGTCCAGGCAGCATCCTGGTAAACCTTCTTAGCACCCTCTCTAAAGCCTCCGTATCTTTCCTATAGTCGGGCGACTAGAACTGGAGCTTAAAAATGTGTTGCTGGAAAAGCGCAGCAGGTCTGGCAGCATCAAAGGAGAAGGAGAATCGACGTTTCAGGCATAAGCCCTTACTGGACACAAT
>NW_025113700.1:0-1000 GCF_004010195.1 Chiloscyllium plagiosum
CCTGTAGTTCTACCTTTGTCTCCAAGCTAGGATGTAGCTGGTACTTTAGCTGTGTAAATTAATGCTTAATGGGCCAATTAAATAAATAAAACTGATGTGGCAAAGATGGTACTGTGCCCTGATGGCAAGCTGTGTCAATCTGTGGAACACACTGCAGTTCTGGCCAACTATGTCTGTATAAATTACCTTGCAACTAGCCTAACTTTGGCTCAAAGTTGCTGAGCTAGAATCTGAGTGGCCGACCTTGTAGGACATCAAAGAGGAGGCAAGATATCCCCAAGAGGCCATCACAACCTTGAGTTAGGGAGACCTTCAGAGCTCATGGGACAGTAGATTAGATTAGATTACATTACAGTGTGGAAACAGGCCCTTCGGCCCAACAAGTCCACACCGACCCGCCGAAGTGAAACCCACCCATACCCCTACATTTACCCCTTACCTAACACTATGGGCAATTTAGTATGGCCAATTAACCTGGCCCTGCACATCTTTGGACTGTGGGAGGAAACCGAAGCACCCGGAGGGAACCCACGCAGACAGGGGGAGAACGTGCAAACTCCACACAGTCAGTCGCCTGAGGCGGGAATTGAACCCGGGTCTCTGGCGCTGTGAGGCAGCAGTGCTAACCACTGTGCCACCGTGGCGCCCATAGGGAGTGACAAAAAGTCAAAAGATGGGGATCAAGGATGTAGGAGTTCAGGAGACTCAGCCATTGACTTTGAACAGGGTTACCTGTGTGGAAAAGGAGAAAAAATGAAGTTGGATGAGAGAATGGACCATGACACCACAGTGCAGAATCCTAACCGAGAGATCAGGACTAAAGCAGACTTTATGGCAGCATTCAAGAGACACCTGGACAGCTACATGAATAGGAAGGGAATCGAGGGATATGGATCCTGTAAGTGAAGACAGTTTTAATATGGAAGGGCAAAATGTGTTGGCGCAGGCTTGGAGGGCCTGTTCCTGTGCTGTATCTTATTGTGTTGTTCTCAAAGGAACA
>NW_025113701.1:0-1000 GCF_004010195.1 Chiloscyllium plagiosum
CATTTTTAATTTAGTAACAGGTTGAAGAGTTAAGTAGGAAAGCTGAGATGAGATCTGCCACAACTGCATGACATGACAAAATTGCTTACTCCTGCACCTTATCCATTCTCAATTTAATCAAATTGCTCAAATGCATTTTGACACACCTCCAGGGCAGGTGGGATTATGAACCCAAAATGACTGGCCCAGAGGTAGAGACACTGCCATTGCACCACAACAGCTTTAAGAGTAGCAAGTGCTTATACATGGGTGGTGCACTGACCCAGTGTTTCACAATGGCAGCTTTCTGTTTCAGATTGGTTGATGCAGATATCCCCCATTCACGGATTCAGAGAATTATCCATTTGGTGGCTCAGTGGTTCGCACTGTTGCCTTGCAGCACCAGGAACCTGGGTTAGATTGCTGTCCTGGGTGACTGTCTGTGTGGAGTTTGCACATTGTCTGCATAGGATTCTTCTGGGTGCCCTGGTTTCCTCCCACAGCCCAAAGACTAGGTGGATTAGCCATGGGAAATGCAGGGTTACAGGGATTGGGTGGGATGCTGTTCGGAGGGTTGGCGTGGACTCAGTGGGCTGCTTCCACACTGTATGGATTCTATAATCGCAGCTACTTTCCTTTCGGACAGACAGGTGGCAACTTACTCATGATGTACCTGCAGGTAGAATAAGACTCAAGCTTTCTCAGACACTTTTCAACTGGTTTCTAACTTGCCTTTTCAAGCCCACGTTCATACAAATCACCTCAGGCAGGCTTTCTCATTGCACCATGTGACATATTAAAGGTATAAATTGTGGAAGTCCAAATTGAAACTGAGTGAGATTTCCTCTTCATGAGGACCTCATTACATTTTCTGACGATTTCAGCTCAGGCTCCTGACTTCATTTTAGAGCACAGTCACAAGATAATTGCCAGGTCAAAGACATGATCCACACTGCATTCAAAAGAGATCAATTGCCTTACATCCTGACACATCAACACTAAAAGGAATATAATCAAGCAA
>NW_025113702.1:0-1000 GCF_004010195.1 Chiloscyllium plagiosum
GACAGTGCAGATGGAGCTTTACTCTGTATATAACTCTGTGCTGTCCCTGTCCTGCGGAGTGTTTGATAGGGGACAGTGCAGATGGAGCTTTACACTGTATATAACTCTGTGCTGTCCCTGTCCTGCGGAGTGTTTGATAGGGGACAGTGCAGATGGAGCTTTACACTGTATATAACACTGTGCTGTCCCTGTCCTGTCAGAGTGTTTGATATGGGACAGTGCAGATGGAGCTTTACTCTGTATATAACTCTGTGCTGTCCCTGTCCTGCGGAGTGTTTGATAGGGTCAGTGCAGATGGAGCTTTACTCTGTATATAACACTGTGCTGTCTCTGTCCTGGGGGTGTTTGATGAGCTAAGTACTGTTGGAGCTCTGTATTTGATGCAGTAAGAAAGAGTACAGTCAATGTGATTTGTTGTTCCTTTGTGCTGATATCTGTCAAATGTTGAAATGAATCAACAATGAAATTAGCGCATTCTCATTTTATTTTGTTTGCAGAAACACCAAAATGAGTTCAACACTAATTTCGCCATGGCTGAAATCTACAAGTACGCCAAGAGATATCGCGGTCAGGTGGGTCCACTGTGTGTGTTAGATCCTGCTGTTTCTGTTCTGCAGAAGGTAGTGGTTGTGAAATTGACAGGTCATGTAACCACTCGGAGCCCAGTAGACAGCCTTCTGCCCCCACCTACAAGCCCAGCCCGCACTCCCTTCCTCCCTCACTACCATGTGGAGAGGTGTGCAGGGACATCCACAAAAATGTCCCTTTCGTCACTCCCAACACCGTCAGGGTCAGGTACAGTCAGACACATTCACCCTCAAAGACTGGCACACTCCAACTGAATTCTCCTTTATTGGCGCACGTGTGCTGGCATTACATGGGTTAGGATGGAAAACAGACCAATCGGCCCTTTGATCTTGTTCTGTCCTTCAACAAGTTTGTGATAGCTCTGATCTTCATGTTCCTCCCAGTCCCCCGATAACCCCTGACAGTCTCAATT
>NW_025113703.1:0-1000 GCF_004010195.1 Chiloscyllium plagiosum
ATGTAAAGATTAGAGTAGTGCTGAAAAAGCACAACAAGTCAGGCAGCATCCGAAGAGCAGGGAAATCGATGTTTCAGGCAAGAGCTCTTCATCAGGAATGACTGTGTAAGATGGTCATGTTGGAATAGGGTTCCTTTGACTTCCACAGGATGTCTACAGGACATCACGATGAGGCAATGCCTAGGGTTGGGGCATGGAATAGACAGTACAGAATAAAAAGAAGAGAAAACCATTTCTTCAGTATGTCACCCTTGTTTATAGCTGTTTGTGGGCTATGCAAGACCTTCACACTGAAAGACAAGCAACATTCAACTGACCATTGAAAAACTTTGGATGTTTTATGCTGATTCAACATTGTCTACTCTCTCAAAATAAGCCAAACATTTCAGAACCAGTCAAGTAGTTGTTTTCTGAAATTGCTGTAGCCTGGGTTGATGCCTCCCTGAGGCAATCCAGACATAATCTTACAAGAACTGCCAGCAGTTCCCTTTCATATTATTGGATCCCAAATACACAGCAAGTTTAATCTGATATCAGACCAAACTTACTTGCCACTTAGTTTTCTTTAGTTTCTGACAAACTTAGGTTTCCACCTACTTCACAGGGTGAGCTATCGACATTTTCACAGCTGCAACTGGTCATAAAGTACCAGTTACAACATTTTAAATATGTGCACGATCACAAAGTTAATATTCGGTACTTCTTATCAACATCCAGATTTTTGGCTGTGAGGGCAGGAGCTGGTGGCTGGGGAGTAAAGAGGTCAAACGAAGAACCTCTGTACTGAGACGGAGGGAAAATATCCCAAATGCAAGGATTTAAGTTTCATTTCCTTATCTTGGAAAAAGAAACTCAAGTTCTTTATAAACTATTGCTAATTTAACCCTGAACTTGTAACTCAATGTTTAATTCAGAATGTAATATAGTAATTTCTCATTGCTCAAATTCACTGATGGGGCATGTCATGTTAGTCAGTATTGGCTGTTCTGCTGAAAAGAGA
>NW_025113704.1:0-1000 GCF_004010195.1 Chiloscyllium plagiosum
ACACCCACAACACCCACCAGGTTGACTCGTGACTGGGAAGCAGATTAGTGACATTACCCACCGTCATTTCCACACCGAGCTGCCTCACATCACACAGTACCTTTCGAGTTCAGATTAGCCCGACTGTTAGTCACATATTTCACAGCAGGCTAGTTACTATCAGGGGAGGAGCTCACCCAGATGAATCAAAGCAGATATCGATCAGTCAAGATTGAACTTTCACTCATAATTGTCCATCACAGAGGCATTGGGCTGAAGGGCCTCCTTCTGTGCTTTCCCTTCTCTATTACTCCAAAGGCCAAATCCTTAGTAATCACGAGAATGTGGCCATCATTCAATTCAATTCATGTTAAAAAAATCGCATTTTTTTTACATTTGCTCATGTGATGTGGGCTCTCTCACTGGGTTAGCGTTTATTGCCCCCACTCCTAATTGCCCCAGAGGACAGTTAAGACCCAATGGCAGGGAGTTGTAGAAGTCTACAGCACAGTGAAAAAGAAGGGCCATCAGCACATCGCGTCTGTGCTGGTCAAAAGTAACCATTGCACTATTGTCTAATCCCATTTCCCAGCAGTCGGCACATAGCCTTGACATCACAAGTGCACATCTACAACCTTCTTCAGGTTTATGAGGGTTTCAGAAAAGTGGGAGGGGAGAGATACAAAAGAGTCCTGTGGTGCAATTTTTCACACAATAGGTGTTGAGTGTCTGGAACATGCTGGTCGAGGTAGTGAAGGAAGCTAGTACAGTTTTGTAATTTCAGAAACGTTTAAGCAGGTACCTGGATAGGATTGGTATGGAAGGATACGAATCAAATACAAACACATGGGACTATCTTAATTTGTGAAAACTGGGCGCCACTGATATGTTGGCCCAGATGGACTGTTTCCATACTGTAGAAATATATGACACTGTCTCTACTCTTCTCACACACACAAACATACACACACACCATCTCTCATAAGTCTGTACTCTATCTCACACCACTCTTTCTCGCACA
>NW_025113705.1:0-1000 GCF_004010195.1 Chiloscyllium plagiosum
CTGGTCTCTTCCCTACTTATGTTTTGATCCCTCTTAACATTCTAGCTGCAATTGAACCCAGCAGTGCCAGAAACTATAGTCTACATCACATTTACTTTGAGCTACATGTTGGCAGTAAATGCACTGCAAGCTTGAAGCTTAGCAAATCTTTTAAGTAATTGTACACTAAAAGATACAGCCAAATGGCATATAAATTGATCTTGTTTTGAGTAGTGGTGTTAATTCAATTGGATGGTGTCTGGTGTACTCACTCTTCACTGTTACACAACAGGCTCTTTGAGATATTTTGAAAAATGGACTATTTTTATGTACCTGACTCACTGGTAACATTGCCTTTTTTTTGATACGGAAGGGTCTTAAAGTATTTAAACGAGTTAATAAGATTGTAGTGTGAAGAAATATTCCTCAACCGTTTAACCAATGTCAGAGGTTGATCTCTCAATATGATTGTTCCAGTTTGTAATAGCAACTGGATATGATTTCCAGTAGCCCAATTAATGGACTTTATGCAGCCTTGCCTCCCACAGGAAATTCCTGCCGTGGTAGAATCCTTCTGTGTAATTTAAATGCAATTCTGAGAATTTCAATTTATTATGTTTAAATCTATTTTTGTATCTCTTTATTAATTGCTAAATTACTGGATTATATATGTAGGCAAATGTATTGGTACTGTTCTCACGTGAAGTCTTAACACCCAAACCAAATTCCAATATGGACACGTCTTGTGGAGGTTTTAAATGGTACTCCTCATCAGTTATTTCAGTAAAATAGCAAAGACTAATTTGGAAGAACATTGAATTCATTGGAGAATGTCAGACATAGTTTCCACTTTGAACTATTACCTCCTGCAGTTAGTTTCAATATGAATATTTTCATTTGGAAGCAAGTACTAAAGTCTATCCCCCAGGGATCCAATTCATAATTAATAAAAATGCTTGAATGAATCAACTTGCATATCTTAGATCATTTGAGTTACTTTTCAGTTGTTGTCACTCATTAA
>NW_025113706.1:0-1000 GCF_004010195.1 Chiloscyllium plagiosum
TGGAAAATGATTCTCATAAGTCTTTAAATATTCGGTTTAATTACGCATTCTTCATCGCAATTTTCATGGAGCGGACCGTCAGCATAATTATCAATATGATCAAAGTTGGCAATTCCCTAGACAATCATAACCAACGCCCTCTCCTCCTCATGTGATGCTGTCCAATTTCTGTCATGTTAGTTTTATGCAGAACAAGTGCACAGAACAAGTTGTGATGTCCATTCAATATTTCATGAGACCGTGACTAAATGCTGAGCTCTTTAGAATTTGATGTAACACGTGAATATTAGGCTATTGTTAGGCTCTACTGAAAATGACTTCAAACGGAGAAAGAAAATAATAAGCGTACAGACCACTGCCAAACACTGGTGTCCTCACTAAAACAGGAAAGGTAGTAGGTCTTTCTTTTGTTTTCAAAGTAAGAACAGGCAACGCCAGGATGATGGGGTGTCGAGAAGGCTTACCTGTCTGATATGGATTAACAGATGCATTTGGAAGCGATGTGGAGGAAGACATGTATGTTTATTGTGCATTACATAGAAGATAGAAAAGACAACAGAGAACATCACACGGCCATACAGGCCCTTCGGCCCTCGAGGTTATGCCTACCATTGATTTGACTATGCGATCGAAGAAACTCACATACCCTTCATTTTACTACCATTCATTTGTCTGTCCAAGAATCGCTCAAATGTCCCAAATGTATCTGACTCTACTACGACCGCTGGCAGTGTATTCCACGCACAAACCACTGCCTGTATAAAGAATCGATCCCTGACATTTCTCCTGCACCTTCTTCACATTGCCTTAAGATTATCTCTAATCCGTTCGCAATTTCAGCCCTAAGAAAAGGTTTCGGACTATTCTCTCTATCTCATGCCTCTCCTCTTCGTGCACATGTTTATCAAGTCACCGCTCACCTTTTTTTTCACTCCAGTAAGAAGAAGCACTCCCTCAAACGTTCTTCGTAAGACATGCCCTTCAGTCGAGGCATCATCTT
>NW_025113707.1:0-1000 GCF_004010195.1 Chiloscyllium plagiosum
ATTTCGGAATGGCAGGCAGTGACCTGTGGGGTACTGTAGCGATACGTGCTGTGACCTCAGCTTTTTACAATATATGTTAATGATATAGAAGATGGTATTAGCAATAACATTTACAAATTTGCCGATGATACTAAGTTGGGTGGCAGGGTGAAACGTGAGGAGGATGTTAGGAGATTACAGGGTGACCTGGACAGGTTAGGTGAGTGGTCAGATGCATGGCAGATGCAGTTTAATGTGGATAAATGTATGGTTATCCAAATTGGTGGCAGGAAGAGGAAGGCAGATTACTACCTAAATGGAATCAATTTAGGTAAAGGGGCTTTACAGAGATCTCTGGGTGTTCTTGTACACCAGTCAATGAAGGTAAGCATGTAGGTATAGCAGGTAGTGAAGAAAGCTAATAACATGCTGGCCTTCATAATAAGAGGGACTGAGTATAGAAGCAAAGAGGTGCTTCTGCAGTTGTGCAGAGCCCTGGTGAGACTACACCTGGACTACTGTGTGCAGTTCTGGTCTCCAATTTTGAGAAAAGACATTCTGGCTATTGAGGGAGTGCAGCGTAGGTTCACGAGGTCAATTCTTGGAATGGCGGGACTACCTTACACTGAAAGACTGGAGCATCTGGGCTTGTATACGCTTGTGTTTAGAAGACTGAGTGGGGATCTGATTGAGACATATAAGATTATTAAAGGATTGGACACTCTGGAGGCAGAAAACATGTTTCCGCTGATGGGTGAGTGCCGAACGAGTGGACACAGCCTAAAAATACGGGATAGACCATTTAGGATAGAGATGAGGAGGAACTTCTTTATCCAGAGAGTGGTGGCTGTGTGGAATGCTCTGCCCCAGAGGGCAGTGGAGGTCCAGTCTCTGGATTCATCTCAGAAAGAGTTGGATAGAGCTCGCAAGGATAGTGGAATCAAGGGTTATGGAAATAAGGCAGGAACAGGATACTGATTAAGGATTATCAGCCATGATCATATTGAATGGTGGTGCAGGC
>NW_025113708.1:0-1000 GCF_004010195.1 Chiloscyllium plagiosum
GAACCTGCAGATGGTGGTGTTTCCATGTATCTGCTGCTCTTGTTCTTCTCTGTGGAAGTGATTGTGGGTTTGGAAAGTGCTGTCTAAGGAGCCTTGGTGAATTATTGTGAGAAGAATGGCAGATTTCCTGACAGAAACAGATATCTTGTTACTGTCATCTTGACATATTTGTTTGCTGGCATCCTGCTGAGTTTAATTTGTGCCTCTAATTGTTCAGAAAATTGCAATGTGCCTCCAATTAACTGAAGTTGCCTTGCTAATAATGGCCTTGATCATTCATTTTTCCTATTTATTTGGGCTAGGAATCTATTTATTATTGTAGTTTAAAAGTCATTGAGGAAGTAGTAACCAACATTCACACTGTCTCAGATTAGATTGGGCACTATACAATCTCATTGGGATAACGTGAACTTTAAATTGTAAATTGGCAACAGAGTTAAATTGACAGGTGGGCCTAGGATTGAAGTAATTGAAAGCCAGAACAAGGGTGAACATTGTTTTAAGGATGAAAGCATGGTCCAGACATCAGAATTTGGAACTTTGTCTTGACTTTGTATACTGGTGAACCTGGAATCATGTATAAAGGGTATATTTTCAAATATTACAGGCAGTTAGGACATGAAATAATTAATTGATATCGCATGAAAGACCCTGTCCATCTGTGGTAGTGTCCTTACTACTGAGCCAGGAGACCTGGGTTCAAGGCCCACCTGCTCCAGAGCTACGTAATAACATCTCTGTACAAGTCAATTAGAAAATCAATATATCTTGAGGAACGTGAGACTATTGTAGAGCAGTGGTAGTGTCCATACCTCTGAAATAGAATGCCTGGGTTCAAGTCCCACTTGCTCCAGGAGTGTGTAATAGCATATCGCCACAGGTTAAATTTAAAAGGGCTGCTTCTGGGTGGAGCTAACTAGTTCTGTGTTGAGCCTGCTGTCTAATGAGAGACCACCATGTATCTCAAGTGTAAAGTAACTAGCTGTTAAATAATATGAAA
>NW_025113709.1:0-1000 GCF_004010195.1 Chiloscyllium plagiosum
TTACTTCAGAAAGTGCTCCATCAGTACCTCAGAAAGTGCTCCCTCAGTCCCTGAGATAGTGCTGCCTCAATACCTCAGAAAGTGCTCCCTCAATACATCAGAAAGTGCTTCTTCAATACCTCAGATAGTGGTGCCTCAATACCTCAGAAAGAGCTCCCTCAATACTTCAGAAAGTGGTCCCTCAGTCCCTCAGATAGTTCTCCCTCAGTACCTCAGATATTGCTCCCTCAGTACCTCAGATAATGCTTCTTCAGTACCTCAGAGGTGCTCCCTCAATACCTCAGATAGTGCTTCCTCAGTACCTCAGATAGAGCTCCGACAATACCTCAGATAGTTCTCCCTCAATACCTAAGGTGCTCCCTCAATCCCTCAGATAGTGCTTCCTCAGTACCAGAGAAAGTGCTCCCTCAATACCTCAGAATGTTCTTCCTCAATACCTCAGAAGGCGCTCCCTCAATACCTCAGATAGTACATCCTCAGTACCTCAGAAAGTGCTCCCTCAATACCTCAGGTAGTTCGCCCTCAATACCTCGAAAGTGCTCCCTCAATATCTCAGAGAGTGTTCCATCGGTACCTCAGAAAGTGCTACCTCAATACATCAGAAAGTGTTCCATCAATACCTCAGATAGTTCTCCATCAGTACCTCTGATAGTGCTTCCTAAGTACGTCAGATAGTGCTCCCTCAATACCTCAGAAAGTGTCCCCTCAGTACCTCAGAAAGTGCTACATCAATACCTGAGAAAGTGCTCCATCAATACCTCAGAGAGTGCTCCCTCAATACCGAAGATAGTTCTCCTTCAATACCTCAGATAGTTCTCCCACAGAACCTCTGAAAGTGCTCCCTCAATGCCTCAGATAGTTCTCCCTCAATGCCTCAGATAGTGCTCTCACCATACCTCAGATAGTTCTCCTTCAATACCTCAGATAGTTCTCCCTCAGTACGTCAGATAGTACTCACTCAGAACCACAGCTAGTGCTTCCTCAGTACGTCAGAAAGGGC
>NW_025113710.1:0-1000 GCF_004010195.1 Chiloscyllium plagiosum
AAGGAGCTATGAACCTGCACTCCAAGGTCTCCTTGTTCAGCAACACTCCCTAGGACCTTACCATTAAGATGTACAAGTCCTGCTGAGATTTGCTTTACCAAAATGCAGCACCTCGTATTTATCGGAATTAAACTCCATCTGCCTATTCTCAGCCCATCTGGTCAAGATCCTGTTGTAATCTGAGGTAATCCTCTTCGTTGTCCACGACACCTCAAATGTTGGTGTCATCTGCAAACTTACTAAGTGTACCTCTTATGCTCGCATCCAAATTATTTATGTAAATGACAAAAAGTAGAGGGCCCCGCACCGATCCATGTGGCACTCCACTGGTCACAGGCCTCCAGTCTGAAAAACAACCCTCCACCACCACCCTCTGTCTTCTATCTTTGAGCCAGTTCTGTATCCAAATGGCTAGTTCTCCCTGTATTCCATGAGATCTAATTCCTGAAAGATCACCACTAACACCTCCCCTATCTCTTCAGCTATCTCCCTTAGACCTCTGGGGTATAGCCCATCTGATCCAGGTGATTTATCCACCTCCAGGCCATTCAGTTTTTCTAGCACCATCTCCGTGGTGATGGCCACCATACTCAGCTCTGCCTCCTCAATCTTTTGAATTTTTGGGATATTACTCGTGTCTTCCACCATGAAGACTAACACAAAGTAATTATTCAGTTCCTCAGCCATTTCCTTGTTCCCCACTGCTATCCCACCAGTGTCATTTTCCAGCCGCCCAATGTCCTCTTTTGCCCTTTATATATCTAAAGAAACTCTTCCCATCTTCCTTGATATTACTAGCTAGCTTACCCTCATATTTAATCTTCTCCCTCCTTATTTCTTTCATTGTGCCCTCTGTTGGTCTTTGTAAGCTTCCCAATCCACTGCCCTTCACCACATTATATGTTTTCTCTTTTGATTTTATACTATCCCTTAAAATATTTTTAAGGCTGTGGAGGATAGATTCTTGATTATCAAGGGGAGGAAAGATTATTGAGGGATG
>NW_025113711.1:0-1000 GCF_004010195.1 Chiloscyllium plagiosum
GAAGAACAGGGGGCCCACGCAGTAATCGGGCCCTGCTGACTCCTCAGCTAAATATATGGATATACGATTGATAAACGTACAGCCCTGTATATATGAATGATAAATTCCGATCTCTGTATGCAAAGAAATGGAATGTTTACGTCTGGATGGCAGGACCAATTGTACAAATCATCAAAATAGTTTATGAATAAAGTTTAGTTTTGAAATAAAACAAAGGTGTGACTATCCAAACCAGAGCCCACTCCAACATCCGTCCCTACCCCTGCTCCAAGCCTCAGACCGCTCTGTACCAGCACTCAGCTGCTCCCAGGTAAGTGCCAGGATTGCCTCCCTCACACCAGACTCCACCCGGGGCTCACTGCTCCCGGCGTCCCAGGGCTCACCGCTCCCGGGGCTCACCGCTCCCGGCGTCCCGGGGCTCACCGCTCCCGGGGCTCACCACTCCCAGCGTACCGGGGCTCACCGCTCCCGGTGCTCACCGCTCCCGGCGTCCCGGGGCTCACCGCTCCCGGCGTCCCGGCGCTCACCGCTCCCGGTGCTCACCACTCCCGGAGTACCGGGGCTCACCGCTCCCGGTGCTCACCGCTCCCGGCGTCCCAGGCTCACCGCTCCCGGTGTCCCGGGGCTCACCGCTCCCGGCCCTCACCGCTCCCGGCGTCCCGGGGCTCACCGCTCCCGGTGCTCACCGCTCCCGGTGTCCTGGGGCTCACCGCTCCCGGTGCTCACCGCTCCCGGAGCTCTCCGCTCCCGGCGTCCCGGGGCTCACCGCTCCCGGGGCTCACCGCTCCCGGCGTCCCGGCGCTCACCGCTCCCGGCGTCCCGGGTCTCACTGCTCCCGGCGTCCCGGGGCTCACTGCTCCCGGCGTCCCGGCGCTCACCGCTCACCGCTCCCGGTGCTCACCGCTCCTGGGGCTCACCGCTCCTGGGGCTCACCGCTCCCGGTGCTCACCGCTCCTGGGGCTCACCGCTCCCGGCGTCCCGGCGCTCACCGCTCCCAGTA
>NW_025113712.1:0-1000 GCF_004010195.1 Chiloscyllium plagiosum
TTTGCAACAGGCAAACTCCCCTCCTCTCCCAGTGCCCAAAAGCTGGTGGGGAGTGAGTCACCTCCTGTTGTCCCTGTGTAACAGGATCCTGGGGCCTCACAAGCCTCCAGATTTCTCAGTGCCAGTCTCGAGCGGTTGTGTGACTGCCTCCTGTTCCTGCGTCCCAGTCTCGAGCAGTTGAGTGACTGCCTCCTGTCCCTGTGTCCCAGTCTCGAGCAGTTGAGTGACTGCCTCCTGTCCCTGTGTCCCAGTCAGGCTGGAGAAAATAATGGTTTCCCAAAATACTGCACTGAGATTCTTTTCCCTGTCTTTAATTGGAGACTGCTTGGTGGAAAGATGTCTGACCTGAAGTTATGAATTAAGGGTTAGTTGAAATAACCTTGCTTCTGTTCTCTTGACTTCAGAAAGTTGCAACAATTTTGCCTAAATTTCACAAGTGACTTTGGATGGCCGAGGAGGAAACTGTTCCCTTGCACCATGTTTTCCCAATAATGGGGTATGGACTTCCCTGGCTAAGCCAGCCTTTATATTTCACTACTGGGCCTTTAGCTACTTTCTAGAGCTATTCTAGTCCATGCAACTTCCTGAAGTCAAGAGAACAGAAGCAAGGTTATTTCAACTAACCCTTAATTCATAACTTCAGGTCAGACATCTTTCCACCAAGCAGTCTCCAATTAAAGACAGGGAAAAGAATCTCAGTGCAGTATTTTGGGAAACCATTATTTTCTCCAGCCTCTACTCTAACGGCTGATGTGTGAATATCACTTGAGAACTCAAAGCATTTTTTTTCCTCACCAGGTATTCACTTCCATTTGCTGCTTATTGGTCTCATCCTTTTTGGTCACATATTTCATGTACAAAGGGTCCTGACCATTTTCATACTCAGTACTGTTAGTCGATTGATGCATTTGGAAAGGGAAGGACTGATTAGGGAATAGTTAGGGATAGTCAACGTGGATTTCAACATGCATTCAAAATCATGTCTCACAAACTTGGTTCT
>NW_025113713.1:0-1000 GCF_004010195.1 Chiloscyllium plagiosum
TACTGAGTGCAGGTTTGGTGCAGTGTCTGTAATACTGAGTGCAGATTTAGTGGCACTGCCTGTAGTACTGATAGCAGTGTTGTTGGCAGTGCCTGTAATACTGAGTACACTTTTCGTGGCAGTGTCTATAATACTGAGTGCAGTTCTGGTGGCAGTGTCTGTAATACTGAGCGCAGTTCTGGTGGCAGTGCCTGTAACACTGCGTGCAGTTTTGTTGGCAGTGCTTGTAATACATAGTGCAGTTTTGGTGGCAGGACCTGTAATACTGAGTGCAGTTTTAGTGGCAGTGTCTGTAATACTGAGTGCTGCTTTGGTGACAGTGTCTGTAATACTGAGTGCAGTTTTGTGGCAGTGTCAATAATACTGAGTGCAGATTTGGTGGCAGTGTCTGTAATACTGAGTGCAGTTTTGGTGGCAGTGTCTGTAATTCTGAGAGCAGTTTTGGTGGCACTGGCTGTAATACTGAGTGCAGTTTTGTTGGCAGTGCCTGTAATACTGAGTGCAGTTTTGGTGGCACTGCCTGTAGTACTGATAGCAGTGTTGTTGGCAGTACCTGTAATACTGAGTGCAGTTTTGATGGTAGTGCCTGTAGTACTGAATGCAGTTTTGGTGCAGTGTCTGTAATACTGAGTGCAGTTCTGGTGGCAGTGCCTGTAATACTGAGTGCAGTTTTGTTGGCAGTACCTGTAATACTGAGTGCAGTTTTGTTGCAGTGGCGGTAATATTGTGTGCATTTTTGGTGCTGTTTTGGTGGCAGTGCCTGCAATAGTGCGTGCAGGTTTGGGGCAGTGTCTGTAATACTGAGTGCAGTTTTGGTTGCAGTGCCTATAATACTGGGTGCAGTTTTGGTACAGTGTCTTTAAATCAGAGTGCTGTTTTGGTGGCAGTGTCTGTAATACTGAATGTAGTTTTAGTGGCAGTGTCTGTAATACTGAGTGCAGTTTTGGAAGCAATGTCTGTAATACTGAATGCAGTTTTAGTGGCAGTGTCAGTAATACTG
>NW_025113714.1:0-1000 GCF_004010195.1 Chiloscyllium plagiosum
TACTTTCTTAACAGTCCTATCAGCCTGGGTGGCAACTTTGAGGGATCTACGTACATGGACACTGAGATCTCTCTGTTCATCCTACTATGAAGAATCTTACCATTTGCCCAGGACTCTGCATTCCTATTACTCTTTCCAAAGTGAATCCCTCACACCTTTCTGCATTAAATTCCATCTGCCACCTCTCAGCCCAGCTTTACATCTTATCTATGTCCCTCTGTAACCTGCAACATCCTTCGGTACTATCCTTAACTCCACCGACCTTAGTGTCATCTGCAAATTTACTATCCCATCATTCTATGCCCTCATCCAGCTCATTTATAAAAATGACAAACAGCAGTGGACCTAAAACAGATCCTTGCGGTACACCACTAGTAACTGAACTCCAGGATGGACATTTTGCATCAACCATCACCCCCTGTCTTCTTTCAGTTAGCCAATTTCTGATCCAAGCAACCACTCAAATATATAACCTCACTTACTCAGCAGTCCCGTGTCTGCTCCTACTAGCGTGCACTCCTCCTTTAGACAAAGTAAGTTTTTATATTTTAAATTTATCTTCCCATCAGGCCCCTGGTCTCCGCTGTCATTCCTTCCACTGCAACTGCTGCCGAAAAAGAAATATTTTTCACCTATTACAAGATGAAGTCAAAATGATACACTGTAATCTCACGAAGGTACTAATTGATTCCAGCAAGATTTCCTTATTCATCTATTCTGAACTTTTGGAATATTTCCAAACCCCCAAATCCCCCATCTGACAGTTCTAAAAGAGATAACTGCAAATAATCATAAAATCATGGAATCCCTACAGTATGGAAACAGCCAGTGAATCCATTCCGACCTTCAGAAAAGCATCCTACCCAGATGCAACCCCCTACCCTATCCCTGTAACTCTGCATTTCCCATGGCTAATCCACCCAACCTGCACAACACTGGACACTGTGGGCAATTTAGCATGGCCAATCCATTTAACCTGCTCATCTTTGGACTGCATCTA
>NW_025113715.1:0-1000 GCF_004010195.1 Chiloscyllium plagiosum
CAGTTCACTAAACGTGCTATCCATGACCTCCTCAGCATCGCGGATACTCCACAGTGAGTCCAACCGCAGCTCCAGAGACGTCATGCAGTCAAACAAGAGCTGCAGCTGGACACACTTCTTGCAAGTGTAAGAGTCAGGTACATCAGACTTTATATATTAATGATCTGGATGAAGGGACTGGGGGTATTCTGGTGAAGTTTGTTGATGATACAAAGTTAGGTGGACAGGCAGGTAGTTCTGAGAAGGTGGGGAGGCTGCAGAAAGATTTAAACAGTTTAGGAGAGTGGTCCAGGAAATGGCTGATGAAATTCAATGTGAGCAAATGCGAGGTCTTGCACTTTGGAAAAAACAATACAGGCATGGATTATTTCCTAATAGGTGAGAAAATTCATAAAGCCAAAGTACAAAGGGATCTGGAAGTGCTAATCCAGGATTCTCTAAGGATTGCCTTGCAGGTTGAGTCTGTGATTTAGAAACCAAATGTAATGTTGTCATTTATCTCAAGAGGGTTGGAATATAAAAGCAGTGATGTGCTTCTGAGACTTTATAAAGCTCTAGTTGGGTCCCATTTAGAATATTGTGTCCAATTGTGGGGGGCCCACATCTCAGGAAGGACATATTGGCACTGGAGCGTGTTCAACAGAGATTCACATGGATGATCACTGGAATAGTAGGCCCAACAAACAATGAACGGCTGAGGATCCTGGGATTGTATTCATTGGAGTTTAGACGGTTGAGGGGAGAACTAATAGAAACTTACAAGATAATGCATGGCTTAGAAAGGGTGGACACTGGGAAGTTGTTTCCATTAGGCGAGGAGACTAGGACCCGTGGGCACAGCCTTAGAATTAAAGGGGGTCAATTTAGACCAGACATGAGGAGACATGTCTTCAGCCAGAGAGTGATGGGCCTGTGAAATTCATTGCCATGGAGTGCAGAGGAGGCTGGGACATTAAATGTCTTCAGGGCAGAGATTGATAAATTCTTGATCTCGCAAGGA
>NW_025113716.1:0-1000 GCF_004010195.1 Chiloscyllium plagiosum
CATTCGCTCTTTCCTGAGCCCCTGTGTTCGAATTTTTTTCATATCAATAGGTGACGGTGTATGTGTAGGGAGTGTTTTCCTTTCACAGGAAGTACTCACTGTCAGGAATTACCTGGGCTGGAGAGCTAGGGGAGCTATATCACTGAAAGCATTTAACGAGGAGGTAGATGGATTTTTGACCAGTCAGAGAGGTAAGGGGTGAAGAGTTAGGCATTAAAGAGGGGTTATTGTCAACGGTAGATCAGCCATTATGTTATGCAATGTCTTGTAGATCCGAATTACCTGATCCTGTTCCTTTTGTCCTCATATTCAGTACTTGCAAAGTTAATGGCTGTAATTTTCCTGAATGTTCTTTTATTCAACGTTGCAGTCAGAGACAGTAAAGTATTTCGTGAGTCATCTCTGGTTGAGGTGACTGTATTCACGGTGAATCTGGGTCTATAATATCCCCAACAAATGAACCACAAGTTGCAGAGAGGAAACACTCTGTAAAGAGACCAGAGGCGTCTTTCAAACCACATAATATTTTCCAACCGACACCAAGCCATGTGTGACAGTCTTGAGGGACTGAACGAGATCCTGGATTACTGTTCAACAGGTATTTGGATCAAGTGGCCTCCTTCTGCTCCTTGCAGGAGCTGTGAGGAGTTGAATAGAACATAGCAACACAGGACTGAGCAGCAGGTGTGGGTCATTAGATACTTTGTCACCGCTCCATGTGCTTTTGGTCACAGCAGAACGTTTCTGTCTGTATACCATTTTACTCCATATCAAAAAAAAACTTTAAATAAATGCAAACATCCAGGTACCAGAATCCTCTAGGAAAAGGAATTTCCACTTGAAAATTCCTCCTTTGTCTTCCAGCAAATGTTGGAGGGTCACTGTGTCCTTTTCCAGTCCCACTTCTCCACTGGTTACACCCAGTCTAAATGCAGCCAGTTTAGTGAGGTGGCCAATGATTGAGGTGTCAGACTGGGCTATTTTCTAGAAAAATGTAAGA
>NW_025113717.1:0-1000 GCF_004010195.1 Chiloscyllium plagiosum
ACCCGCTGCCAGAGCATTAGCCTGGTCTAGATTAGTAATCCAGTGACATTTCCACAACACCATCTCCACATGGGGTCCTGTCAAAAACCACACTGAGCAGGTTGTTTCTGTGCTGCTTGACAGCTCTGTCAAAAATAACTCCCACCGATTTGATTGCCGTGATGGGACTGAGGTGGTGATAATTGGTCAGATTGTAATTATTCCCCTCTTAAGGGACTGGACATAGCTGAGTAATTATCCACATTGCCAGGGAGATGTTACAGTTGGAGTTGGACTGAAACAGCTTCCTCAGGGACACAGCTTGTTGTGTAGCACAAGGCTTCAGTCCTGTTGCAGGAATGGGGTCAGGACCCATTGCCTTTGTCGTATCTATTGTGTTCAACTGTTTCTTCCTCTCACATGCAGCAAATCGAATTAGTTGAAACTGGCATCTGTGATTTTGTGGGCATCATGATGAGGGTGAGGTGTATCATCGACTCAACACCTCTGGCAGAGGATGGTGCAGATAAAACATCCTTCTCTTTTACACTGATGTGCAGGTCTGTTCCATGATTTAGGATGGGGATGTTTGTGGAACCCTCTCCTCCAGTCATTTGTTTAATCATCCATCACCATTTATGACTGAATGTGGCAGGACTGCGGGGCTTCGTTCAGATCTGTTGGTAAAGTCTGGTAGCTTTAATGAGTTAGCACCAGGTTAAGGTTCACATGATTCTGACTCTGACATGTTCAGCCACACTCGTCACTGAGCTATGGATGGTGTTGATGGTAATGGCAAACTGAGGTGTCATCCTGGCAAAAAGTTACAGGTTGTGGTTGAATGCTGTTCTGCTTCTCCTGCTGCTGTGGTCTACAGCGCTGCATGAATACGCAGTTTCAAGCTGCAATATCTGCAATGCAATTCTGCTGTCTGTTCCCCAATTCTCACTGAGACCCATTCACCCATCAGCCCCGCACTCAGTGACTTAACCTGGTTTCTGATGTGGAAATGCTTCCATTT
>NW_025113718.1:0-1000 GCF_004010195.1 Chiloscyllium plagiosum
CATAATTGTGGTCGCTTCTTGAGCAACTGCCAGCCTCTGATTTATATAGTCTTGAGCTATCTGGAGCATCACCTGACTGTTCTAAGGGACAGTGTACTCCCCATGATATCACACAATAAAGGGAGTCTGGACAATTGCTTCAACACTAACTTTTCCTTTTACAGTTAACTTTCAACATTAATTGTAAAAAATATCCAGCATGCACTGGTTTAAGTACCATGAAGCCAAGTTGACATGTTGGGCAGCTGATCCTTAGGGATGACAGGAATCAGCACCAATTTGTCACCACCCATGCCACAAAACCAGACAAAGCTGAGGGAGGAATTTAACCCTAAGACCTCATAACAGGCATAAATGAATCACTAAGGTACAATCTCATGGGGAAAAATAAAAGGCCAGAATTATAAGGCCAGACCCTGCAGCCCTATGGTGATAAGTCAATAGTCAAGAGCTGGAGAAGTTAAATCACAGATGACTGCTCCTGCTGAGGAACCTCCATGAGTGACCACTGGGCAAGGAACCATAGGGACACAGCTCAAAGCAGAAAAAAGACAACTTTCTGGTGAGCAGTGAAGGTTGACTGGCAGAAGACTGCCCAGAACAACCAACACCAACTCAGGAACAGTTTCCACAGATTGAGCTCTTCTGTTACACAATTCCTGGTGAACTGCTGAGATCCAAATCCTGTGTCCAGTCACACACACCCACCCATTACCATTTTCCCTCTAACCCAATATCTAACCCACCATTGGTAACCAGTGCAGGCATGGCAGTGAGAGTTAAGACTCCAGAGCCTGTATGCTATAGGCCAGCCTTGTCCTTCTCCCTCTCCTTTACAATAATTTTATTTTCTGTCATTGTGAGGAAGACAGAGGATCATCAACAGTAGTGGGGCTGGGATTAAAGTCTCCTGGCTTCACTACACCTGGATCCCAGTGTCTGGAACTCAATCCATCGGCTGCAATGGAGCTCAATGCCCTGAGCAGGGCTGCAGTAGGTC
>NW_025113719.1:0-1000 GCF_004010195.1 Chiloscyllium plagiosum
CAGACCTGGGGACTTGTCCAATTTTATACCAGCCAAAACCATCATTTCCTGCTTGCATCTTATATCAATCTGCTCAAGAGCTTCCCAGTACAGTCTTCTTGAAATATGTATTTGCCTCCTTCTTCTCCCAAGTAAAACAGATGTGAAGATCTCATGTCACAATCGAGCAATCTTCTCCAGCTTCACACACAGATTGTTCCCTCGGTGTATAATGGGCCCTAAGTATTCCCTGGTTATTCTACTCTGCTTGGTGTCCCTGTGGAATATCTTGGGACTCTCGCTAATATTGCTCTCACTTGTCAATTCCCATGTTCGTCACTCCACTCCGTGTAATTTTTTAAAGTTTCATTTCGATCACCTCTCATTCTCTGAACTTCTCTGGAACACAGGCAGTGTTCCCTGATCAGACAATCTTGCCATCTGAGGCATTAATCTCGAGAATGTCCTTACGGACCTAACAGTGTTTGTATGAATAAAAGGCATTAAATTAATTTAATGTACTTCTCAAATTCACTGAAGCCAACTTTATCCTCGCATCTTATTGGCTTGCATGACTCCTGGGGAACACATTTTTAGCATATGGGCATTCCCATTTCTGACTGAGGCAGGGATGTTTGTTTCTCTTTCGGGTTGTGTGATCTGTGATGTTCTCGTGCCCAAGGAGCAGTGAAGACTGGCTTACTGAAAACACTCAAGGCTGACTTCCATAGATCTTTGATGAACAAGATAATCCATGTTTATTAAGAACAGACAGGAAAGTGATGTTTACTTACAATCACATTATCAATGCACATTCAGAATGATGCAGTAGGTGTGAGGGGCAGAATGACCAGCTGTTGCTTTTAACCCATCTGTTGTTCTCTCAAGCGCTCCGTAATCTTACAGAGGTAAAGAAAGATCTCATTCAGCCAGTCAGCATAATTATAATGTGACAGTAGGAGACCATTCTGCCCTCTAAGGATTTATCCAGGAATAGATTTAAGTCATTCAGCCCGCTAAG
>NW_025113720.1:0-1000 GCF_004010195.1 Chiloscyllium plagiosum
ATGACCTCAATTTTCGAGGTCGTCAATATGTTCCACTAAGGTCAGTACTCGATGTTCCAGAGCCCAGACCTGACCCATGGATAACTCAGCAGTGGTCTCGGAGGCCGTGGTCAATTGCTCTGCATCTCCGACATGTTGCCCGAGTTTCTCAATCTCTCCGTCATGTTCCTCAGCATGACCGAGATTACTCCCACCTGGACTGGGTCTCTTCAATGGAAGCATCAGTCTTCTCTCGGAATGTAACAAGCTCCGAGATCAGGCTCGCCTCTGCAGGTGAGTCCCCCGCGGCAGCCGCAGACATCTGTCTTGCTGCCAGGTGGGGGGAGGGGTGCCTGCCTGTTGTGAAATGCGAGAGGCTTTGCCTTTAGAATTTGACACTTTTTAAAATGACCAAAGTTTAATGTCGAATGGCCAAGGATGATAGGCAAAAACTATTTTAAACAATTTAACAGGTGAGGTGAGAGTGATTACCCCACTTTGCCTGAGTCTTAGGCAAAGCTGTGCAGACTCAGACCTCTTGGGTCGCCGCCATTTTGGATCTCACTGATACCCTGTTTAAAAAAGGAATAAGGCCAAAGGCAGAAAGTTATAAACTGAGTAACCTAACCCTGGTCGTGGGCAAGTTCCTGGAATCCATTGTGAAGGATGAGATTTCTGAATAATTGCCAGTGCATGGTAAAGTAGGGCGAAGTCAGTATGGTTTCCTCAAGGGGAGATCATGCTAATGAATCTGTTAGAATTGTTTGAGGATGTAACAAGCAGGTTAGACCAAGGAGAGCTAATGGATGTTATCTATCTGCAAGAAGGACGTTGACAAGGTGCCTTACAGGAGGATGCTGAGTAAGATAGGGGCCCACGGGGTCAGGGAAAAGGTATTAGCGTGTACAGAAGTTTGACTGTCTGGCAGAAAGTAGAGAGGGGGAATAAAAGGGTCCTTCTCAGGATAGCAGCCAATGACAACTGATGTTCCACAAGGGAACCACAACTTTTCACTTTGTAC
>NW_025113721.1:0-1000 GCF_004010195.1 Chiloscyllium plagiosum
TCAGGGGAGATACTGTTTGCCATGGCCGAAGGCCCTGCCTGAAACTAGGGGGGTTTCAATTTCAGAATAAAGCACTTGGACAGATTTCTGATTGATAAAGGAGTAAATGTTTGTGGAGGCAGGCAGGAATTAAGGAATTAAGTGGAATAAGTCATAGAGTTGTACAAAATGGAAACAGACCCTCTGGTCCAACCCGTCCATGCCGACCAGATTTCCCAACCCAAACTAGTCCCACCTGCCAGCACCCGGCCCATACCCCTCCAAACCCTTCCAAATGCCACTTAAATGTTGCAATTGTACCAGCCTCCACCACTTCCGCTGGCAGCTCATTCCATACACGTACCACCCTCTGTCTGAAAATGTTGCCCCGTAGGTCTCTTTTATATCTTTCCCCTCTCACCCTAAACCCGTGAGAGTTTGGACACCCCGACCCCAGGGAAAATACTTTGTCTATTTACCCTATCCATACCCCTCATTATTTTGTAAACCTCTAAAAGGTCACCCCTCAACCTCCCACGCTCCCAGGAAAGCAGCCCCAGCCTGTTCAGCCTCTCCCTATAGCTCAAATCTTCCAACTCTGGCAACATCCTTGTAAATCTTTTCTGAACAATTTATAGTTTCACAACATCATTCTGATAGGAGGGAGACCAGAATTGCACACAATATCCCAAGAGTGGCCTAACCAATGTCCTATACAGCCACAACATGACCCCTCAACTCCTGCACTCAATGCTCTGTCCAATAAAGGAAAGCATACCAAACGTCTTCTTCACTATCCTATGACTTTACTTTCACGGAATTGTGAAGCTGCATCCAAAATATCTATTCAGCAACACTCCCCAGGATCTTCCTATTAAGTGTATAAGTCCTGCTCTGATTTGCCTTTCCAAAATGCAGTGCCTCGCATTTATCTAAATTAAACACCACCTGCCAATCCTCAGCCCATTGGACCATCTGATCAAGATCCCATTGTTCTCTGATGTAACTTCTTCGCTGTCCA
>NW_025113722.1:0-143 GCF_004010195.1 Chiloscyllium plagiosum
GCCTTCACCCTGACCCCCTCACACTCACTCCATCACCATTACCATGACCACCTCACACTGACTCCATCAGCATCACCCTGACACGATCACACTCACTCCATCACTGTCAACCTCACCATCTCACACTCGCTCCATCATTATCA
>NW_025113722.1:404-1000 GCF_004010195.1 Chiloscyllium plagiosum
TTAAAGGATTGGACATTCTGGAGGCAGGAAACATGTTTCCGCTGATGGGTGAGTACCGAACCTGAGGACACAGCTTAAAAATACGGGGTAGATCATTTAGGACAGAGATGAGGAGAAACTTGTTCACCCAGAGAGTGGTGGCTGTGTGGAATGCTCTGTCCCAGAGGGCAGTGGAGGCCCAGTCTCTGGATTCATTTAAGAAAGAGTTGGATAGAGCTCTCAAAGATAGTGGAATCAAGGGTTATGGAGATAAGGCAGGAAGAGGATACTGATTAAGGATGATCAGCCATGATCATATTGAATGGCGGTGCAGGCTCGAAGGGCAGAATGGCCTACTTCTGCACCTATTGTCTATTGTCTATAAGAGCTTCAAGGCAGAGGAAATGACCTGGGAGTTGCAGTTGGAGAGGGCCTCCCTGCGATTCTTATAGAGAGAGGAGGAAAACTTCTTCAAGGCAGGCATCCTTGCAAGAGAATTCGCAGTAGGGTTAAAATCAACGAGGTAAAAACAATGACTGCAGATGCTGGAAACCAGATTCTGGATCAGTGGTGCTGGAAGAGCACAGCAGTTCAGGCAGCATCCGAGGAGCAGTAAC
>NW_025113723.1:0-1000 GCF_004010195.1 Chiloscyllium plagiosum
TATTCGCTCTATCTAAAAGTCTCTGGATATCCGTTCTATCTAAAAGTCTCTGGCTATCTGCTCTATCTACAAGTCTCTGGCCATCCACTCTATCTACACGTCTCTGGCTATCTGCTCTATCTAAAAGTCTCTGGCTATCTGCTCTATCTAAACGTCTCTGGCTATCCACACTATCTAAAAGTCTTTGGCTATCCGGTCTATCTAAAAGTCTCTGGCTATCCACTCTATCTAAAAGTCTCTGGCTATCCGCTCTATCTAAACGTCTCTGGCTATCCACTCTATCTAAAAGTCTCCGGGTATCTGCTCTATCTAAAAGTCTCTGGCTATCCACACTATCTAAAAGTCTCTGGCTATCTGCTCTATCTAAAAGTCTCTGGCTATCTGCTCTATCTAAACGTCTCTGGCTCTCCACACTATCTAAAAGTCTTTGGCTATCCGCTCTATCTAAAAGTCTCTGGCTATCCACTCTATCTAAAAGTCTCTGGCTATCTGCTCTATCTAAACGTCTCTGGCTATCCACTCTATCTAAAAGTCTCCGACTGTCCACACTATCTAAAAGTTTCTGGCTACCCGCTCTATCTAAAAGCCTCTGGCTATCCACTCTATCTAAAAGTCTCTGGCTATGTACACTATCTAAAAGTCTCTGGCTATCTGCTCTATCTAAACGTCTCTGGCTATCCACAATATCTAGAAGTCTCTGGCTATCCGCTCTGTCTGAAAGTCTCTGGCTATCCATACTATCTAACAGTCTCTGGCTATCCGTTCTATCTAAAAGTCTCTGGCTATCCGCTCTATCTAAAAGTCTCTGGGTACCTGCTCTATCTAAAAGTCTCTGGCTATCCACACTATCTAAAGGTTTCTGGCTATCTGCTCTATCTAAAAGTCTCTGGCTATCCACTCTATCTAAAAGTCTCTGGCTATCTGCTCTATCTAAACGTCTCTGGCTTTCCACTCTATCTAAACGTCCCTGGCGATCTGCTCTATCTTCAAGTCTCTGGCT
>NW_025113724.1:0-1000 GCF_004010195.1 Chiloscyllium plagiosum
CATCCCAGATGTTCTCCTATTTCAGGGACTGCAATTTTCCCTTCCAAGTGATCAACAATACCCCCCAGCACATCTCCTCCACTTCCTTCACCTCCACTCTTGATCCCCACCCCACCAACTGCAACAAGGATAGAAACTCTCTGGACTTCACCTTCTACCCCACTAATCTCCAGATACAACGCATTATCCTCTGCCATTTCCATCACCTGCCATCTGACCCTACCACGGTGGCTCAGTGTTAGCAGTGCTGCCTCACAGCGCCAGGGACCCAGGTTCAATTCCAGCCTTGGGTGACTGTCTGTGTGGAGTTTGCACATTTGCCCTGTGTTTGAGTGGGCTTCTTCCAGGTGCTCTGGTTTTCTCCCACATTCCAAAGATGTACAGGTTAGGTAAATTGCCCATAGTGTTCAGGGATGTGTAGGTTAGTGCATTAGTCTGAGGAAATGTAGTGGAATGGGTCTGAGTGGGTTATTCTTCAGAGGGTCAGTATGGACTTGTTGCGCCAAATGGTCTCTTTCCACACTGTAGGGATTCTATGTATTTATTTTTGTGTCATCTGCAAACCTAGTGAAATTACATTCACTTCACTCAACCTATCATGTGAACTATTATGGCCCAAAACACTGATTCCTGTGGCACTCTACTAATCATAGGTTACGATCCTTAAAATGCCCCCTTTACCCCACTCTGTCTCCTATTAGTTAGCCAATCCTGTAACCATTCTTAGGTGCTACAGCCCATTCAGAAGACGCTTATCTTATTAAATTGCCTAATGTATGGTATCTTATCAAGTGCCTTGTGGAAATCCAAATATATTACATCCACCACTTCGTCTTAATTTATCCTGCTTGTTACTTCCTCAAAGAATTCTAATAAATTTGTCAGGCATGATATTGTCTTGATGAAGTCATGCAGACTCTACTTCATATAATACATATTTCTAGATGCTTTGCTATTACATTCTTTACAATAGACCCTATTATTTTCCCAACAATAAATG
>NW_025113725.1:0-1000 GCF_004010195.1 Chiloscyllium plagiosum
CTGCACAGATAGAACTGAGGGGTTAGATAGGGGATCACAGTGGAAAGATTTGAGAGGAAAGGAGGCACTAAAGGGAACATGCCCTCAGTAGGAATGAGGGGAAGAAGAACATCAGAGGGACAGAGAAGTGAGATGAGACCATATTTCCGACTAAGGGGTGGGCAATAGCAAATTCAGCAACGTGTAACAAACACATTGAGAGAAGCAGGCATCTACTCTGAGGAAGTCAGTTCACTCACAGAGTCTTTTGTTTTGCAGCTGGCTGAAGCTGATGCTGTTGTTCTTCACAGCTCATTAATGATTATTGCAGAAAAGTGCGGTCTAGTCCCAGTTATGACTGAATATTACAACAAAGGTAGGTGTGTCTCCGCACTGACTCTCAGACTTACCTTCCTCTCTCTGTGCTCGTGGATAGTAACAATCTTCATTTCCCACCATCGACCGACCTGATAATGTGTCAGTAACTGATCAGACAACGGTTCCTCTCCATTCCCCAGTCCCCTCCACAATCAGCCGATGTTCTGGTGCCATTTCCCCCACATTTACTCAGCGAGTCGTGAGTTCATGGAATGCCCTGCCAGTAGCAGTGGTGGACTCTCCCTCTTTATGGGCATTTAAACGGGCATTGGATAGGCATATGGAGGATAGTGGGCTAGTGTAGGTTAGGTGGGCTTGGATCGGCGCAAGGAGAATAATGTTACAGTTTTAGGGCCTATTGCAGAGTGGTTGTAGGGTCCCTACCCCTGGGCACAAAGGTCTGTGTTCAAATCCCGAGAAGGAACGGCCATTTGCACTTTGTCTTCTTCCTTGTTCCTCATCAGAGCAATGTGTGCAAGCTAACAAAAAAAATCAGTAATTTTCCCAAACATGGGGGATCCCTAACCAGAATTCACTGGAACCTCCACACTGCCTAATTCAAAGGGTATTCACCTAAATCCAACTATTCCAGGAATAAACACCAATGCTAACCGCTTGCGTGAGCAGAACAACTTCAGAAACT
>NW_025113726.1:0-1000 GCF_004010195.1 Chiloscyllium plagiosum
GAACGTGATATTTCAGGAAAAATGCCAATGTTGAAATTATTTACTTATAAACAAGGCAGAATTTATTGAGGCGAATATCGATGAACCACATTTAACAGAAAACAGTATACCGAGTAACTCAACCTCTCTGAAAACCCAACATATCATCCCAGTTAATGATGGGCAAATATTTGCAACAATCCGCATAAACATTCCGGACACAAAAAGTAAAATCAAACAAAGGTTCTTGCAGGAAAGAAATCAGAAAGAGAATACCTGCCTGGATCTGCTTCTTTGTGTCCAGTAACTTCTTCCACACTTGTGCTAGAAACCAAGCCAAAACTGACGAAATATCTGCTGCGAGAACTGGCCACTCCCCTTTTATTTCGCAACTTTTCTTTTTAAAGTGAAAGCCTTCAGCCTGAGAAAGCATCGGTTAGCTATTATCAAATTGGCCCTCAATCCCTTCAACCATTGACTTTTTGGACTCCGTGTCGTTTACGAACTCTCTGGAAAGAAAAATCAAACTGAGGCCAACATAATGTTTTTAGTCAGCAGCTTCTTCGCTTATTTACGCACAACAGTGCGTAACCTTTGACTAAAAATCCTTAAAAGAGAGATGGGCCTGTATGAGTCACAATCCTCAGGAACTTTCCCCTTCTTAAGAATTAAGGAAACATTAGCTTCTCTCAAAGATGGTGGTAGGCATTCATGCATATAGGAGTGATTGTACATCTCCAAGATCGGCCCTGACAGAATCCCTATAAACTCCTGATAAAACTCACCCGGGAGACCATCAGGGCCAGGTGCTTTCCCACTCTGAAGTTGCCTCGCTGCCTCCTGTATTTCCTGAACTGTCAAGGGGGCATTAAGGAGAGAGGCCTGTTCCAAGATTACCCCTGGGAGGTCCAGGTTCTTAAAAAAGGTCTCCATTTTAGCCCTCCTGTCTTCGCAACCTTCAGACCAATACAATTCAAAGTAAAAGCTCTGAAAAGCCTCATTAATCTTTTTAGCATCGTAT
>NW_025113727.1:0-1000 GCF_004010195.1 Chiloscyllium plagiosum
TTCTTCAGCCCAAACAATATCCCGGTAAATATCTCCAGCACGTTTCTCTGTGCGATCAAATCCCTGTTCTAATGGGAATTGCAAAACTGCACACCCTGCTCTAGCTAGAGCCTAATGAGCATTTGTTCTAATTATTATGTATTAGTATGAGGGTGATTTTGGCTAGGCAACATTTACTACCCGTTCCTACTTGCCCAGTGGGCTGTTGAGAATCAACCATATTGTTATGAGTCTGAAGTCACATGCAGGTCAGACAAAGTAAGAATAGCAGATGCTATCCCGAAATGACATCAGTGAACCAGATGGATTTTTTACCCCCAACAATTATCAATGCATCTATAGTATTCATTAACTTCTTCATTGCAGATAATTATTGAATCCAAATTTTACAATCTTGGCATGGTGGGATTCAAGTCCTTATACCCAGACTATTACCTGGGTCTCTGGATTGTTAGTCCTACGAAATTACCACGACACCATCGAAGAAAGGCACAAAAGCTGATCTTTTCCAATAAAATCTATTTCCCCCAAAACTGCCCAGAGTCCCTTTCAAGACCCTGATGCTCCAATTGTCTCTGGTCTATGTCAGTAAAAGCTGCTACATGGGGATGAATTTCATAACCGCAGTATCCAAATAGACAGACTTGTTTGAAGGTCCCGATGGTGGGATGGGGGTTTGTTCACCCAAAAACAGTGGCAGCAGCACAGACAGAACAGTATCAATGTGAAGAAGAGTGATAGATTATGCATTGCCTCAGAGAAATGGAAGGAGGAACGGAAAGGAGGTTTAATGATTGTGGGAAGGAGAGGAATCTCCGAGAATGGGTGTCTTTGAATTCTGATATATGAAACGCAGAGATGTGAGAGAGCGGAATTTGTAGGTAAAACAATTAATTTCTTAACAGGTGTCAATAAAAGGACAACGGAGAGAATACTTAGTGTCATGATTTGGTTTTGTACCGAGGGCGCTGTGGTCACAATGCAAAATACCGACAACCAC
>NW_025113728.1:0-1000 GCF_004010195.1 Chiloscyllium plagiosum
TCTAGTGTGTGGCATTTTCATGTTAAATAGGATAGACTTCAAACAAATCTGCTAACTCAAAACAGGGGATCCAGGAAACACTGTGTTCCATCAACAGTAGCCAAATTTTACTTCAACACAATCTGCAACTTCATGGCCTGGCATATCCCCAATCTATCATTATCATCAAGCCAGGGGATCAATCCTCATTCAAAGAAGAGTGCAGGAGGGCATGCCAGGAGCAGCACCAGGCATACCTGAAAATGATCTGTCAATCTGGTGAAGGGTGTCCCTCTCCCCTTTGGTATGTCCTGAGCATTCGGTCTCTCATGGCCAGACTCTGCACCAGTGTCTTCCCCCAAGGCTCCTTATTATTGGACTCTTATCCATCTGAAATTCTTTGCACGACTTTGAATTGCTGCTGGAACAATGTCTATTAATGATCATTCTTTTATTACACTTTAATTGTGTGTTTTGCACTTCTTATGCACTTTATGCTGCCCTGTGTATGATTGTGTAGTTTGTGCTGTCCATGTAGCATCTTGGTCCTGGAGGAATGCTGCCTTGTTTTTTACTGTTTCAGTTCTACATGGTAGAAATGACAAATAAAATCTACTCTACTCTACAAAACAGGATTATTTGTGAACCTAATAATGTAAGTAGCAAATGGTAGACAGAGCTAGCAATCCCACAATCAACGGATGTAATCTGAGATCTGCAGTCCTGCCACAACCAGTCATGAGTAGGGGTAGACAACTAAACAATTTGCTGTTCAAGGTCAACAAATATCCCATCTTAAATAATAGGGGAGGTCAGCATATCAGGTTAAACGATAAGGCTTGAAGCATTGGCAACAATCTTCAGCCAAAAGTGCTGAGTGGATGGTCTATCATACCCTCCTCCAAAACTTCCCAGTATTACATATGCCTGTTCTCAGTTAATTCAATTCACTCTGTGTAATGTCAAGAAATAGCTGGAAGCAATGGGCACCGCAAAAGCCATGGTCCCTGACATATTCCAT
>NW_025113729.1:0-1000 GCF_004010195.1 Chiloscyllium plagiosum
GAAAATTCCCCAGGCTCCCCACTTTCTGAGTGAAGACATTTCTCCTCATCTCAGTCCTTAATGACCTACTCTGAATTCCAGGATTTTGACCCAGTGACACTGAAAGAATGGCGATATATTTCCAAGTCAGTATGGTGAGTGGTTCAGAGGGGAACCTGCAGGGGGTGATGTTCCCATGTATCTGCTGCCCTTGTCCTTCTAGATGGAAGTGGTTGTGGGTTTGGAAAGTACTGCCTGAGGAGCTTCAGATTAAGGGGTTGGGAGTCAAGGGTGGACAGGAGGAAATTGGGGTTGAGACCACAACCAGGTTAGCTGTGATCTTATTGAAAGGCAGAATAGGTTCTATGGGCAGAATGGCCCACTATCTGACCTTACATTCTTACGACTGTATCTTAGCCTGACCGACGCCCCAACAGACAAATGAAGTGAATGAATGTGACTGAGGAAGTGTTACTGGACTCGAAACATTACTTCTGTTTCTCTCTCCAGACCTACTGAGTCTCTCTGGCAATTTCTGTTTCAGACTCTCCTGCACGGAGAGGATATCAGTTATCATGGAGATGAATTATCATCTTGAGCAGCTGCTCTCTGTTTCCATCTCTCACTCTGTCTCTCTCGCTCTCTCTGTTGGTCTCTCTCAATGTCTCTCTCTCTCTCTTTCTGTCTCTCTCTCTGTCTCTCTCTCTCTCTCCCTCATGTAGACCTGCCGAAAGGAAGTTCAGTAAATAAAGCCGTACTTTACTATGACTTTCCAAATCAACCGCAAGTGGCCCTGCAGGAAAGAGAAGCAAAGATATTATCAGTATTTTATTTTGTTGTTGTTGAACTGCATGTCGGCTAACCAGGAGGCAACACCAAGTTATTTTATGCTAAACTGGTTCTGTTCTCATGTCAAATCACGATATAAATGTAGTGAGCAGGCTGACAACATATTGGAGCATTCTGCTGCTGTTACAAGATTGGGTCATTTGTGGGGGTGGGGTGAAAGACTAGTGACATG
>NW_025113730.1:0-1000 GCF_004010195.1 Chiloscyllium plagiosum
ACCTGCACAAGAGTGAGTATACGCATGCATGTATGGATTTGTGTGCTTGAGTCGAAGCATAAAAAATATAAATAGAGAAACAGATTTGTCTCCAGATTCTGTACTCGACAATGATCGTGACATGCTGAAGTGACTTTTTTAATGTATGTCAAATTGATTAGAATCTGCTTCCTACAATTTGCATAAAACACAGATAACCCATGAACCGTTGTTCAGTCCTTTAGTTTGGGGGAATTAAAAACGAAGAGAAAACTCAGGCCAGTAAATAAACAGTACTAGACTTTTTAGGAGGCGTTTATGTCTCTAAAATGGCAAACATTTCACCGAGAGATGTTCTAATGAAGAGGATGCATCATCCAGAACCTTTTTCCTCGGATGGTGATGGCTCGCAGGAGGTGACATAGACTTAACTTGACGTGTGATAGATATCGAATCGATGTCAGACGTAGTTTGTTTCCTCAGAGATTAGTACGGGAACGTAATGCATTGCATTCAACAGTAGTAGATTCGTTAGCTTTAAGGGCATTCAAATGGTCGTAGGATTGACAGATGGACGAGAATGAAATAGTGTCGTCGAGATGGGCTTCAGATTGGTTTCGCACATCGGCACAACATCGAAGAGCAAAGTGCATGCACTGTGCTGCAATTTTCTGTGTTCGATATTCTATGACTAACCATGTAACTTAAGAGGCGTATCAACGTGAACAAACCTGTGACCAACGCAGTAAAATGTATTGGTATGAATGGTGTTAAAAAGCAGCAATGGGTGATCAATAAAAAAGTGGGAGAAAGCAGGGCACAAGTAAACCACCAAGAAATGTTTGCATGTAGATGGTTAGACCTTCTATGAGAGTAGAGAAAAGAAAGAAAGAAAGTACACAGAACATATTTATTCCTGAGCAGTGAACCTGCGGAATCAATAATTTCAAAGGAGAAAATGGCATGGACATCGCGCACACATTTTCTATCTATGCTTATCTATGAAGACATTTGAAAATAA
>NW_025113731.1:0-1000 GCF_004010195.1 Chiloscyllium plagiosum
TTCATCTGCCAACTTTGTGCCATCACTATGCACATGCAGATCATTTATACTTTTGGCACCCACAGGGAAGGCCTCAATGCTCTTCGCTTCTTCTTCTCCAATAGGCCCAACCAATCCACCTCCAATGACACTCTCATCTGCCTAGCAGAACTGATCCTCACACTCAACATTTTTGTTTTGGCTCCTCCCACTTCCTACAAACCAAATAAATGACCATGGGCACCCACATGGGCCGACACGATGCCGACCTCTTTGTAGGATTGGTTGATCACTCTCTGATCCACAACTACACCAGCACCATCCCACACCTCTTCCTCCGCTATATTGATGACTGTGAGAAACTCAATCAGTTCATCAACTTCGCCAAAACCTTCCACACCACCCTCAAATTCTCTTGGACCATTTCTAACACCTCCATCCCATCCAGGACCCCTTTGTCTCCATCTTCAGCAACAGACTCACCACTGATATCTATGTCAAACCACCGGCACCCACAACTATCTCGAGCACACCTCTTCTCACCCACAGTTCTGTAAAAATGTTATGCCATGTCCCCAATTCCGACACTTCAATGGCATCTGCTCCCATGATTAGGTATTCCACTCCTGGACGTCTCAAATATCCGCATTCTTCAGCGAGCACAACCTCCCTTCTTCTGTTATTAAGGATGCCATCAACCGTGTCTTCTCCACCTCTTCTTCCCTCAAATCTTCACTCCATTGATCATCACATATCATCCCACCAACATCCTAATGCAACGCATCATTCTCCGAAATTTCCACAAACAACAATGTGGCCGCACCACCAAAAATAAATTTCCTTCCCCACCCATCTGCTTTCCACAGGGACCATTCACTCCGAAACTCCCTTGTTTACTCAAAAGAAAACATCACCTGCTCGACCACAGTCAGTAACTTTTCCTGCAACCCCATGAAGTGTACGACTTGCCTCCACACGTCCCTTTCACCCTATCGAAGGTCCAAAACAATCCTTCCAGTTC
>NW_025113732.1:0-1000 GCF_004010195.1 Chiloscyllium plagiosum
TTGCCATTGAATGAATGAGAGTAGCTCCACTCAATGAACTGACAAGTGCAGCCTCTTTCATTGAAATAATGTGTGCAGTTTGGTTCACTAAATAAGGGAGTTAGGTTTGTTATATTGAAACAAGGAATAAGGTTTGACTCATTGAATCAATGATTGTATTCCTATTCAATCATTCAATGAATGCAGTTTGTTTCATCGAATGAAACCGTTAAGCTCGAGGCTTTGAATGAATGAGAGAAGCTATGCTCATGGAATAAAGGCGTGCAGTCTGTATCATTGAGTCAATGAGTGCTGTTTGCTCCATTGAATGAATGTGTTTTGCTCATGCCATTGAATGAATGGCCGGAGCTCTAATCTTTCACTTAAGACATACAGTGCATTTCATTGAATGAATGGGTGCAATTTGATTCACGAAGTAAATGGGTTAAGTTTGTTTGATTGAATCCATTAATACTGTTTGATTCATTGACTCAATGTTTGCAGTTCGATTCAATGATTGAATGAATGCAGTTGGTTTAATTGAATGAAAATGCTAAGCTTGACATATGGAATAAACAAGAAAAGCTGTATTCATTGAATGAACATGTGCTGTTTATTTCATGGACTAAATGTGTGAAGTTTGCTTGAATGAATCAATGCGTTAAGCTTGTGGCTTTGAACGTTTGAGAGAACCTCTTCTCATTGAATTATCATGTGCAGTCTGTTTCATTGAATGAATGACTCTAGTAGGATTCACTAAATAAGTGAGTTTTGTCTGTTCCATTGGAACTGGGAACATGGATTGATTCATTGAATCAAGGATTGTAGTTTGATTCAATGATTCAATGAATGCAGTTTGTTTCATTAAATGAAAACGGTGAGCTTGACACATTGAATGAATGAGAGAAGCTCTACTAATTGAATTAAGAATGGCAGTTTGGTGCATGTAGTGAACGTGTGCAGTTTGATAGACCCAATGCGTGAAACCTGTGCCATTGAATGGATGAGAGTAGCTCTACCT
>NW_025113733.1:0-1000 GCF_004010195.1 Chiloscyllium plagiosum
AAGATGTGCAGGTTGGGTGGAGAATACCAGGCTAAATTGCCCATATTGTTCAGGGATGTGCAAGTTGGGTGGATTGGCCATGGGAAATTGCCTCCAGTGATCTGGGGTGTGCAGGCAAGGAGGATTGACCATGTGAAATGCAGCGTTACAGGGGTAAGATAGGAGGCTCAGAGGGTCAGTCTGGATGTGATGGGCCGAATGGCCTGCTTCCACACTTGGGATTCTCTGTCGATAATTCCACTAGTTTTAAAATAGTTGCAGAAAATAATAGACCAGATCTAAAAGTTGGTGTTCGAAGTTGGACAAAGGTGAATTCTGACGGTACAATGCGAGAACTTTCAATATTTCTTTGCAAACCCCAGGTAAAGGGACGGCTGGAAAATGGGAACATAAGAACAGAAGGAATAGGAGCAGGAGTAGGCCATCTGGCCCCTCAAGCCTGCACTGCCATTCAATAAGGTCAGGGCTGAGCTTTTCATGGCCTCAGCTCCACTTTCCTGCTCCCTCACCATAACCCTTAATTCCTTTCCTGTTTGCAAATCTACATTTTGCCTTAAAGACATTCAAGTTGATAATGTCAATTGCTGCACTCAGCAGGGAATTCCACAGATTCGTAACCCTTCAGTTGAAGAAGTTCCTCCTCAACTCTGTCCTAAATCAGATACCCCCTTATTTTGACGCTATGCTCTCTCGGCTGACCCCCACCCCCCCAGTGGAAATAACCTCCCTGCTTCTATCTTATCTATTCACTTCTTGATTTTATTTTTTCCAATATAACCTCCCATTCTTCTAAATCCCAACAAGTATAGTCCCAGTCTATACAATCATTCCACATACACCAACCTTCTCAACTCCTGACTCAAACTAGTGACCCTCCTCTGTATCCCCTCCGGTGTCAGTACATCCTTGCTGAAGTAAGGAGATCAAACCTGGTACATAGTACTCCAGGTGTGGCCTCACCAGCACGCTGCACAGCTGCAGCATAACCATCCCTCTAGCA
>NW_025113734.1:0-1000 GCF_004010195.1 Chiloscyllium plagiosum
ACACACAGGCAGATATACACACTGGCACACACAGACACACATTCGTACACACAGGCAGATATATACACACAGGCAGATATACACACTGACACAGAAGCAGATATACACACACAGGCAGATATACACACTGACACAGACACACATTGACACACACGGGCAGATATACACTCACTGGCACACACACACAGACACACATTGATAGGCACAGGCTGATACACGCTCACTGGCACACACACACAGACACACATTGATACACTCAAGCAGATATACACTCACTGGCACACACACGCGCACATTGATACACACATGCAGATATACACTCACTGGTACACACACACAATCAGACACACATTGATACACATAGGCAGATATACACTCACTGGCACACACACAGAGACACTCATTGATACACACAGGCAGATATACACCCACTTGCACACACACACACATTGATACGCACAGGTAGATATACACTCACTGGTACACACACACACACACACAGACACACATTGATACACATAGGCAGATATACACTCACTGGCACACACACACAGACACACATTGATACACAGGCTGGCATGCCCACACAGACACACAATGATACACACAGGCAGATATACATTTACTGGCGCACACACACAGACACAGACACACATTGATACACACAGGCAGATATGCACTCACTGGCACACACACACAGACACACATTGATACACACACACACTCAACACAGACACAGACACACATTGACACACACAGGCAGATATACACACACTGGCACACACACAAAGACACAGACACTCATTGATACACACAGGCAGATATACACTCATTGGCACACACACTGACACAGACACACATTGATATACACAGGCAGATACACACTCACAGGCGCACAGACACAGACACACATTGATGCACACAGGCAGTTATACACTCACTGGCACACAAACACTGACATGCATTGATACAGAGCTGAAAATGTGTTGCTGGAAAAGCG
>NW_025113735.1:0-1000 GCF_004010195.1 Chiloscyllium plagiosum
TAGGGACGGGAGAGGGATATATGTTTGATGATGACATCTCGCGAGAGGTGGTGGAATTTTTTTTTTAAATTGATGATCACTTGAAGCACCACTGCGAATACATTTGCCAATATTTATAGTTGCGCCATTGAGAGCATTCTGTCTGGATGTATGACTACCAGGTATGGCATCTGTACCATTCAAGATCGGAGACACAGCGAGTGGTGAACTCGGCCCGGACAATCACAAAGGCCAACCTATTATATGTTTACATTTTCTTTATACATCGATGCTACTTAACACTGCGATCTGCTTGTATTGATCGCAAGACAAAGCTTTCCACTGTGCCTCAGATCATGACACAATAAATTCAATTCAATTCAATTGTGAAATGTCGACGAGATGGATTTTTGGAGCATCTTGTGTTGGAGCCAAGTAGGGAACAGGCAATACTGGATTTAGAGTTGTGCAATGAGGCAGACGTGAAAAGGGAGCTGAAGATGAAGGAACCCTTAGAAAGCGATGATGATAACATGATTAAATTTACCCTGAAATTTGAGAGGGAGAATATACAATCAGAGGTAACGGTTTTAAAGTTGAATGAAGACAATTACAGAGGCATGAGGGAGGAGCTGGATGACATTGGTGAGGAGAGGAGCCGAGCAAGAAAGCAGGAAAGTGGAAATGCAATGGCAGGAGAGTCTGAGCATAATTCAGCAGACACATCAGAGACACATCGTGTGGAAAATGACGCATGGCCCAGGGAGAATGTGGCAACCATGGCTGACTGAGGAAGTCATCATTAGCATAACAGCAAAGGAGAAAATATATATATAATGTGGCGGAGGGCAGTGAGCAATCAGAGGATTGGAAAGCTCACAGAGACCTACAAAGGGCAACAACAAAACAAATGAGGAGGGAGAAGATTAAATAAAAGATAACTAAGAATATAAAGTAAGACTTCAGTTGTTTCGTTATTCATATAAATGCAAAAGAGAGGAAGAAGTCGACAATGGGTTGA
>NW_025113736.1:0-1000 GCF_004010195.1 Chiloscyllium plagiosum
TGCAATCTCCCCCCTCCCTGACTGATCTGTTCGCAACACTGCACTCACCCCCCTCCCTGACTGATCCATGCACAACAAAGCAATCTCCCCCGTCACTGACCCATCTCTCCCAGATCAGGTCAGTGAGATGGAGTTATTAATATTTAATCTTGTCCTTTGTGTATTTGACTGTGACAACACTGAGAGAACATATGTGCTGTCAATCTCCAGAGTGTTCGATGGGGGTACTTTGAGGAAGTTTTCCCTCAGATCTGATGGTGTTCTCCAGTTACTGCTAAAAACAAGGTAAACAACCCAACCAGAATGTTTGGAGTGAGGCGACAGTGGGGGAGCATTTTGGAACCAGTGACCATAATTCTATTAATATTGTAATCATTGTGGTGTGAGACAAAATGTTCTCCAGGTGCTAGTTCTACATTGGGGCAAAGCTCATTCTGACGGAATTAGACAGCAGCTTGCAGGGGTTGGCTTGAGAATTTTGTTTGCAGGCAAAGGGTCCTCTGGCAAGTGGAAGTTCTTTAAAAGTTCTTTAATTACTCTACATTTATCCCAGAATAATGCAACTTACTTAGACATTCATGACCACTACAGGCAATTGAGCACGTCCAATTCACCTGACCTGCACATCTTTGGACTGTGGGAGGAAACCGGAGCACCCGGAGGAAACCCACGCAGACACGGGGAGAACATACAAACTCAGGTGGGATGGCATAGTGGCTCTGTGGTTGGCATTGCTGCCTCACAGCGCAAGGGACCCGGGGTTCACCCCAGCCTATGGTGACTATCTGTGTGGAGTTTGCACATTCTCCCGGAGTCTGCGTGGGTTTCCTCCAGGTGCCACGGTTTCCTCCCACAATCCAAAAATGTACAGGTCAGCTGAATTGGCCGTGCTAAATTGCCCATAGTGCTCGGTGCATTCGTCCTGGGTAAATATTGGGCAGGGAGAATGGCTCTGGGTGGGTTACTATTCGGCAGGTCGGTGTGGAGTTGTTGGGCCAAT
>NW_025113737.1:0-1000 GCF_004010195.1 Chiloscyllium plagiosum
AGGGCGTGTTTGACAAACTTGAGATCCTTTGAGGATGTAATGAGCGCGGTGGATGGAGGGGAACAGGTTGATGTTGTACATTTGGATTTCCAAAAGACATTCGATAAGGTGCCTCATAAAAGACTCATCCATAAGATAAGAATGCATGGAGTTGTGGGGAATGTACTCGCATGGATAGAGGATTGGTTAACCAATAGAAAGCAGAGAATTGAAATAAATGGGTGTTTCTCTGGTTGGAGATCAGTGGCGAACAGGGTACTGCAGGGGTCAGTGTTGGGCCCACAAACCAAGTGTAATATATACAAGTTTGCAGATGACATTAAATTGAGTGGAAATGCAAACTGTGCAGAGGATGTGGAAAGACTGCAGAGACATTTAGTGAGGTTAAGTGAGTGGGAAAAGATCTGGCAAATGGAGTACAATGTTGGGAAATGTGAGGTTATCCACTTTGGAAGTAAAACTAGTAAGTCAGAGTATTATTTAAGTGGTGAAAGATTGCAGCATGCCTTTGCGCAGAGGGACTAAGCGTCCTTGTACAATAATTGCTCTAAAAGTTGATTTGCAGGTGCAACAGTGTTATCAGGAAGACAAACAGAATATTGGCTTTCATTGTTAGAGGGATTGAAGTTAAGAGAAGGGAGGTTCTGCTGCAATTGTACAAGATGTTAGTGAGGCCGCACCTGGAGTATTGTGCACAGTTCTGGTCTCCTTACTTGAGGAAGGATATACTGGCGTAGGAGGCAGTGCAGAGGAGGTTCGCCAGGTTGACTCCAGAGATGAGGGGGTTACCCTAGGAGCAGAGGTTGAGCCGCCTGGGACTGTACTCACTAGAATTTAGAAGAATGAGAGGGGACCTTATAGAAAGATGTAAAATTATGAAAGGGACAGATAGGATGGAGGCGGGAAGTTATTTGTCTGGTGAGTGAGACTAGGACTAAGGGATATGGCCACAATATTATGGAGAGCAGATTTAGGACAGAGATGAGGAGGAACCAGAGGG
>NW_025113738.1:0-1000 GCF_004010195.1 Chiloscyllium plagiosum
TGACAATCCACAGTCCACATTATTATTCTCACATAGTATTTCCCATCCTTATGCAAAGACTTATTCACACTGTATTTACGATTCACAGGCCACAGGATTAGTGACACACAGTATTGACTGACCTCAATCCACAGGATTATTCACACACGGTATTGAGCATACACACGGTACTGAACATTCACAGTGCACAGGATTATTCACACACTGCATTGACAATGCACAGTCCAAAAGATTATTCGCACACAGTATTGACCATCCACTGTCCACAGGATTGCTCATACACAGTATTTACCATCCTAAAACCATAGGATTATTCACACAGAGTATTGACCATTCACAGTCCACAGCAATATGCACACATACCATTGACCATTCACAGGGCACAGGATTATTCACACCCAGTATTGAACAACCTCAGGCAACAGGATTAATTACATACAGTTCTGACCATCCTCAGGCATAGTATACATATAGTATTGGTATACATAGTTCACACATAGTATTGATCATCCTCAGGCCAAGGGGTTTTCACACACGGTATTTACGATTCACAGGCCACAGGATTAATGAACTCAGTGTCTTGACAATTTACAGGCCACAAGATTATTCATACACAGTATTTACCATCCTCAGGGCATGGATTTTTCACACACAATATTGACAATCCTCAGGCCACAGGATTATTCACACACTGTATTAAACATCCTCAGGCCACTGGATTATTTACACATAGTATTGACAGGAGACAGACCGCAGGATTACTCACACACAGTATTCACAATTCTCAGGCCACAGGATTACTCTCACACTGTATTCACAATCCTCAGACCTCAGGATTATTCGCACACTGCATTGAACATCCTCAGGCCACTGGATTATTCACACACATTACTGACCATCCTCAGGACACACTAGTATTCACACACAATATTCAATATTCCCAGCCCACAGCATTATTCACACACAGTATTGATTGGAACACAACCACAGGATTAATGAA
>NW_025113739.1:0-1000 GCF_004010195.1 Chiloscyllium plagiosum
AGAAGAGAGGATGACGAATGACCGACGTAATTTTATCAACTAGCAAGAGTTGATCGTCAAATCTGTCATGACCCGCTGCAGATTCGAATCTCGTTTTGTAATCATTTACTCATTTAAAAATTGTTAATAGTCATCTACTCTCTTGAATATACCTTAGCCCTTCAGTCTTCATGTTGGAAAGCTGTAATACAATGTTCTTTCTATTTTCTTGTTGAGCCCATACCATAAATGGCTGAAAACATTCTAAGCAAGAGAGATGAATTAAAATGTGTCAGATAAATGTAGCAAAATGTAGAAATTCTTTTTTTAAATACTGAATAGGTTAAATAATGAATAAAGATGAATTAGATTTATTTCTTGCAATGCAATGATAACGAATTTCTTATGGTCTCTTCAAGACTTTTTCTAAATTCTGAATTGGCGCAAAAACACTCAGAGCCAATGTAATGAACGTCAAAATAGTTTAGACACAAAATGACGGGCTCAAATGATCAGCGCTAAAAGGGCGGCGCCAAAATGTCCCATTCCGAACATTTCACAAGTATGGCGTTTTTGTCGAAGGTTAACAATATCCTCGTGCAGTCCAGGCCAATAAAAACTGATTGTGCACCTAACCCTGCGTCTTTAATACACCATGGTGACCTTCCATTGGCAAATAAGGCAGGGCAGGTGACTAAGGTGTCAGTAGAGAAGCACTTTGGGGCCAGCGACCATAATTCGTTTCGTAGTAAAATGTGATGGAAAAGGATAGACCAGATCTAAAAGTTGAAGTTCTAAATTGGAGAAAGGCCAATTTTGACGGAATTAGGTGAGAACTTTCGCAAGTTGAGTGGAGGCAGATGTTCGCTGGTAACAGGGACGGTTGGAAAATAGGAAGCCTTCAGAAATGAGACAACAAGAATCCAGACAAAGTAGATTTCTGTCAGGATGAAAAGAAAGTCTGGTAGTATAGGGAAGGCTAGATGAGTAAAGAAATTGAGGTTTTGGTAAAGATAAAGAA
>NW_025113740.1:0-1000 GCF_004010195.1 Chiloscyllium plagiosum
GAAAAATGCATCAGCCATCGAGAGCAAGTTGACTATCTAGGATATCCCGGGGCAATTCAAGGGATGGACAAGACTTCTGGTTTAAAGCGCATTTATTTCGACACACGAGGCCTGACAGGTAAGGCAGACGAACTCCGAGGATTGATTGGCTCTGGGGACTGAGGTATTATAGCCATAACAGAAACATGGCTGAGAGAAGGGCAGGACTGGAAGCTCAGTGTTCCAGGACATAGAAGGTACAGGCGTGACAGAAGGACAAGTAAGTAAGGAGGGACAGCTACCCTTTTGATAAGGGAGGACATAACAACAGTGCTTAGAGAGGATACTCTTTCGGCGTGATCAAATGAAGTCATATGGTTCGAAGTTAGAATCAAAAAGGGGATGGTCAGTCTGCTGGGATTGTGTTCTGGATCCCCAAATAGCCAGCGGGTACAAGAGGAACAGATGTGAAGAGAGACTGCAGATACCTATAGAAATAATAGAATAGTATTGGTTAGAGAATTTAACTTCCCCTGTATTGACTGGACCACCCAGAGTGTAAAAGTCCTGTATGGGGTGGAATTTGTAAAATGTGTCCAAGAAAGCTTCTGAGATCAATATGGAGAGGGCCCCACTCTACTCAGGCAGCTGAAAACGAGACCTCCTCTCAGAAAACGAGGTCGGGCAAGTGACTGAAGTGTCAGTCGGAGAGCACTTTGAGTCCAATGACCACAACTGTCCTCGTTTTAACATAGTTATGTAAAAAGATCAGACAGGTCCACAGATTAAGTTGCGAAACTGGAGCAGGGCCATGTTTGGGGCTATTTGGCAGGATCGAGCAGAGGTCGATTGGGTGAATTAAAAATCACAAAACACCAGGTTATAGTCCAACAGATTTAATTCAAAGCACCAGCTTTCGAAGTCCAGGTGATCATTCTGAAAGATGAAAAATTAAATTAAATTTGTTTGGGATTACATTCCATGACACTGCAATCCTATTGATATTGATTCTGTGCCTGAT
>NW_025113741.1:0-1000 GCF_004010195.1 Chiloscyllium plagiosum
ACCAGCCTCCCAGCAGGGGGCAGCGCTGTAACACCAGCCTCCCAGCATGGGGGCAGGGCAGCGCTGTAACACCAGCCTCCCAGCAGGGGGCAGCGCTGTAAACCCAGCCTCCCAGCAGGGGGCAGCGCTGTAACACCAGCCTCCCAGCAGGGGGCAGCGCTGTAACACCAGCCTCCCAGCAGGGGGCAGCGCTGTAACACCACCCTCCCAGCAGGGGGCAGCGCTGTAACACCACCCTCCCAGCAGGGGGCAGCACTGTAACACCACCCTCCCAGCAGGGGGCAGCGCTGTAACTCCAGCCTTCCAGCAGGGGGCAGCGCTGTAACTCCAGCCTCCCAGCAGGGGGCAGCGCTGTAACTCCAGCCTCCCAGCAGGGGGCAGCGCTGTAACTCCAGCCTTCCAGCAGGTGGCAGCACTGTAACTCCAGCCTCCCAGCAGGGGGCAGCGCTGTAACTCCAGCCTCCCAGCAGGGGGCAGCGCTGTAACACCACCATCCCAGCAGGGGCTAGCGCTGTAACACCACCATCCCAGCAGGGGGCAGTGCTGTAACACCACCCTCCCAGCAGGGGGCAGCCCTGCAACTGCATTCACATTGAATGCCTGAGAAGACAAATCGCTGGAAAAGCACAGCATCCGGGGAACGGGAAAGTCAACGATCTTGGCCTGAACCCTTTGTCTGATCCTCTAACCCCGTCTTGGACCCATCCTTGTAGCTCATGGGAGGCCATTAACTCATCCCAGGCCAACCTACTGGGCCGCGTGGCGCAGGGTGGGTCAGAGGTCACGGACAGCGCGAGCAGCGGGCCCTCACTCACGGTGTTGGGCAACTGGAGGACGGGCTTGGCCAACCCCATCATGTCGTCGTTGTAGCTCGACTCCAAGCTGATGATCTCGTCGATGACGTCGTCCATCTGTGGGGCAGAGCGAGCTCCTGATTGGACCAATTCAGGGGAAACCCTCGTGCCCCGTTCAGACGCCATCCAACCACACCCCCCACCCA
>NW_025113742.1:0-1000 GCF_004010195.1 Chiloscyllium plagiosum
CCTTTTTCTCAGAGGATGGGAGATGGAGTCAAAGTGGATGTGTTTGTTGATGGAGTTCCGGTTGGAATCTCATGTTTCTCAGAATTCTTGTGCTTGTCTCTGTTGGCCTGTCCTAGGATGGATATGCAGACCTAGTAAAAGTGGCATACTTCCTCATCAGCACAAAGGAAATTAACTTTGGGATCATGTCTTTTGTAGCTAGTTGATGTTCATATATCCTAGCGACTAGTTTTCTGCTTGTTTTTCCGTTGTAGTGTTTGTTACAGTTCTTGAAAGGCTTATTGTTCCGGGAGCAGAACGGACAAAGATGTGAATTTATTGCAGTTCTCAAAAGTATGAACAAAGTTGCAGAGTAGAAAAAGAATACTCCATTAGTTGGCATTACAGCTTCAAGGGATTCTAATTTCAAGGTTGTCAGCAAAAGAACTAGGAATGAAATAAGGAAAAACGTCTTTATTTAGAGAGTTGTTACAAATTGGAATTGACTGGCTGGGAAAGTTGTGGATGAAGATTCAAAAGAGAACTGGATATATATTTGGAAATTATGGATTTAACGAGCAACAGAGAGAGGGCTGGCAAATGGGGGTGCTTGGGAGATATATTTGGAGCTGATTCATGCATAATGGCCAATGGTCCCCTCCTGTACTTTAAAGTTTTGTACTGTATAATGTGCCAGCTGTGAATAAAAGTCAGTATCCAATTATTTCATTGCGTAAATGCTCGCAAATATCTGATTATTTGTTGCAACATAAGCATTTAAAATGCAAGTATTGCAAGATCAGATTTCATTATGAAGTCTAATTATTACTCAGAACATGAATACTTTACATGTTGTATTCGATTTACTAAAACAAGTATGTCATTGCTTTGTCACAAAACTCTTTGGAAAGCTCTGACTTTTCACTGACACGTTTGTTGTTTTTTTTCACTCTCCACATTTCATATTAAACATCATTCATGCTAAAACTTGGAAGTTTTCAAATTATTATTCACTAAAATT
>NW_025113743.1:0-1000 GCF_004010195.1 Chiloscyllium plagiosum
AGCTTATCTATATCCCGCTGTAACCTACCACATCATTCCTCACTGTCTACAACTCCTCCGACTTTCGTATCATCCGCAAACGTGCTCACCCAACCTTCTAACCCCTCCTCCAGGTCATTTATAAAAATGACAAACATCAATGCTCCCAAAACAGATCCTTGCGGAACATCGCTAGTGACGTCACTCCAAGATGAACCTTTGCCATCAACTACTACCCTCTGTATTCTTCCAGCCAGCCAACTCCTAATCCAAACCGCCAACTCACCCTCAATGCCATACCTCCGTATTTTATTCAGTAGTCTACCATGGGGAATCTTATCAAACGCCTTACTAAAATCCATATACTCCACATCTACCGCTTTCCCCTCGTCCACCTCCTTAGTCACCTTCTTAAAGAATTCAATAGGGTTTGTGAGGCACGATCTGCCCTTCACAAAACCATGCTGACTATCCTTGATCACATTATTCCTATCCAGATGTTCATAAATCCTATCCATTACAATTCTCTCTAAGATTTTGCCCACAACAGAAGTGAGACTCACCGGCCTATAGTTACTGGGGTTATCCCTACTCCCCTTCTTGAACAAGGGAACCACATTTGCTAGCCTCCAATCTTCTGAAGTTTAAATAAAACATTGAATGATGCGAGAGATCAGAAGCAAAAGAAGAACTAGAAACTGCCATAGAAACTGAGCAGATTTGGCACCCTTGAGTCGAGAGAAAAATTGAATTGACATTTCGAGTCCACTGACCAACCATCATAACTGAGCACAGCTTGAAAATAGTGTGATTGATGTTGGTGGCAGGGGTGTCGATTATGAAGGGGAGAAGGAGTGAGTTGAATAGACTGAGAAAGGGGCAGATTAAAGAAAATAAGCAAACACAGGGATTGACGATGATCAGCTGTAATGGAAATAAAAAGAAAACGAGATTATTCTTATTTATTTTTCTCCTGTTCCCATATTGCTGAACATCATGCCGGTTTAGGGTATACATCATA
>NW_025113744.1:0-1000 GCF_004010195.1 Chiloscyllium plagiosum
TATGGCCTATAGCTTCATATGGATGCCCTGTTTGGAGCTGAAGTTCATGAAATGCGATTTTTCTACCTGCAAGAAATCTAATATAATCTGCAAGGTATTGCATTCACCAACCAATCCCGTACTCATTGACCTCCTCTGGTTCTGATTTAATTACACTTCAATTTTGATGTTCTTATTCCTCACAGAGTCTCTCCAGGGTGTCACTCCAACTTGTCAAATTGTGGAAACCCTTTCTACGTATTCATCTGAATCTTTTACCTTAAAACATTAAACATTCTATTTTAAAGTGAATGTGTTTCCCTTTGTTTTCTTCCCTGAACAAGCAAGAACGTTCTGCAGTCGATGGTAACAGCCTTAGGTTGTTTTCTCCCCCCCCCCCCCAGTGACACCAGTCTTATACTATTTAGAAGCTTTGAAAGTGTGCAGCTTGTCCTGTTGCTCAAATCACGGTGAATGGCACTGCATGTTGGACAGAGGGTTTGAGCAGCTTTGCCACAATAATAGAAACGTGTTCAATAACAGGAATGTAAGGAGAAACTGAGCAGGTCGGCTAGATTTGTGAAAAGCAGAGCTATTGATTCAGTTTCAGTGACCCTACTTCACAACAGTTTCGTTTGGACAGACTTCTTTTTACTTCAAATTTCCAGCATCTCCATTTCATCCATCGACTCAGAATTTGTTCAGGTTATTTTGGGAGAAAGTCAGCAGGTCTTTCAGCATCTGCGAAGAAAGAGAAACAGTTAACACTTTGAGTTAATGCGTGATATTTCTTCAGAAATGAAAGAGTTCGAAAAATGTTTCCCTTAATAATTTGACGCAGATGGATGAGGGTTTGGGAAACAATGGGTAGGTAATCAGTGTTTTTAACTGTGGTGACAAAGAAACAGATCTAAAATGAATAGGAATTAAGGTGTTAATACGAATTGGTTTGCCTCGATTAAGTGCATGATAAACACGACAAAGAAGACAAGGTAATCACAAGACCAGCAGAAAGAATGCA
>NW_025113745.1:0-1000 GCF_004010195.1 Chiloscyllium plagiosum
CTGATTGATTTCAGCTGCTGTTTGATTGAGTTTTATTGATTTTGTATTTGCCCCGATTTCTCTGCCTGTGGGTGAATTTAGAACAGCCAATGTCTGTCCAAGGGTCACTTCATATCACTGGAGACCTAAAATATAATTCACATATTGTGATAACAATGAATCTTCAATTAAAGTTTGTGTTTTAACAAACAAAACGATTTGATGTTTTCCGGGAATTTACACTGACATTGATTAGATATTTATTAAGATAGATAAACTGAGAATTATAATCTAGTTGCAGGATTGCTGAATTGTTAAACCACAGACTTAAGAGTTTTATTTTTGGAATGATTTGGAGGCGCCAGTGTTGGACTGGGCTGTACAAAGTTAAAAATCAAACACCAGCAGGTTATTGACCAACATGTTTATTTTGAAGAACTAGCTTTCAGAGCGCTGCTCGTTCATCAGGTGGTTGAAGGAGCAGCGCTTCGAAAGCCAGTGCTTCCAAATAAACATGTTGGACGATAGCCTGGTGTCGTGTGAGTTTTAACTGTGTTTCTTGGAAGTAATGCTTTCTTTATTCAAATATACAGGCTGTTCAATAATTCTATCTCGCCTTTCGTGATTTTCTTTTAGAGACCACTCATGTATAATTCATATAATTTTCATTGTAATCAGTATTTCAAATTTCCATCAGATCTAAGATGAAAATGAGGACCAATTAATGAGTACTTCCATGAATGGAAAGCACAATAAATTCACTTTACAGAGGCAAGATTCAAATTTGTTCTGAATAAGCAAATAAACATTTTGAATGGAAAATATCTGAAAATATTTACATTTAATTTTGAACGAAGTCAAATTACTTCTTTTTGAAATACATGGCCTGAAAACCTGTTTAAAAACATCAGGACTATCAACATGTCTTGCTGTCAGTGTCCTCGGCCAATTGTCATAAAGAATAAATACCACTTTCAGCAACAAGTACAATGTATAATTACTGATCTGAAAAGTAAGAGGA
>NW_025113746.1:0-1000 GCF_004010195.1 Chiloscyllium plagiosum
AAAATACAGGTTTCTCCCATAGCAAAAAGGGTCTTCACATTTCTCATTTCCAAATATTGCTGCACTGTCACTACATACCATAACACAACGTGCATGGCTTGACATAGCATGCTAAAGAATTGCAAAGCAAGAGTCAACTTTAAAAAGTAAGAAGATAGTACAAACCTTGCTGGACATTACATTTCACTGCAACATTTGAGAGAAGTGTTTGTGAGCACCAATATGAAATGCTGACATTGGGCATTACCATCAACAAAGATGAAGCTGAATGTTTGCTGGTGTACAGCCAATGTACTGAGTAGAGCTTGTAGAAAAAATTAAGATGCACCTGCAGATTCAACCAGGGTCTCCATCTCAAGTCAAAAATGAAAGCATTGGAAACTGAAGTCCCATCTAAAGTTTATTCAAAATAAACTATTTGAAATACAATATACCACATGGATGCCATCCTCAAGAACAGGAGATGTTAAATAATTGAGACTGTTGGTCCAAGCAGAGATCGCTAGTTTATTTTTTGCTTACACCCTTGCTGGCCCCTTTCTTGTTGTGTTTCTTAGCAAACCGCATATTCCTCAGGAACTTAGGATCAACCTGGAGAGAAAAACAAATGAATGCACCGTCAGATACCCAGTTAGTATTAGTAATTTGCCTTGGCCTGCCCTCACGGAACAATAATTGACCATGAGACTTGACGGCCTTACAGCTAAAGAATTGGCCTGGCAGGTTTTACCTGCCTGTCTTCAACAGGACTCAATTCAGATATAACCACACAAGACAAAAATAAAATAGGTATCAACCAGAAAGCCATCAGTCCAAAACTGCCTTGGGAAAAGAGCCTTCCAGATTATCTTTTTATCAGATCACAATTGCAACAAATATCGACAGTACCTGTTTCATTCATCACTGCCATAGCAACAAACACAGACCAGTCACCATACGCCTGTGGCGTGCAAAGTATTGGAGAGACAGGATTTATGCTTACTTGGAAATCCATGGCTTG
>NW_025113747.1:0-1000 GCF_004010195.1 Chiloscyllium plagiosum
AATGTGTTGCTTACCTCAATGTCATCATCAAACCTAGCAGCAGTACATCTATTCTATCGTCCTGATCACTGATATCGATTATAAACAGTTGAGGTCCCAGCACTGGTCCCTGTGTGACTCCACTAGTTACGTTCTGTCAAACTGATTAATATTGATTTATCCGGAGTGCATACTTCCTGTTTGATAACCAGCCCTCCCCATTCCTGTGGAGCACAGTCGAAGGGCTGAATAAGAACGAGGAACAATCCAGCCACTCGAGCCTGTTCCGCCATTGTATACAATCATGGCTGATGTCATCGCCGGCTCAGATCCATTTCCCTGCCTGCTCTCCATATCCCTTCATTTACTCAATGTCCCAGCGTCCCCTGCACACTGGGGCAGTGAACTACACATTGAGAGAAGTAAGTTCTCTTCACCCCTGTTTTAAATCTGCTCTGCCTAATCCTAAAACTATGATCTCTTGTTCTAGTTGGCCCCACATGAGGAAATATTCACTCCATACGGACATTGTCAATCACCTTTACCGTCCTCCAGACCTCAATGAGGTCTCCTCTCATTCTTCTAAACCCAGAGTGCATCGGCATGAACTGCTCAAACTCGCTTCAAAAGACAAAATCATCTCTGGAATCAATCTAATGAACTTGTTCTGAACTGCCTTCGTTGTAACAATATCACTCCTGCAGTCAGGACAACAAACCCTGAACACAGTACGTCAGTTACCGTCTGACTAATACCTTGCAGAGTTACAGTAATTCTTCCCTCCCTTAATGCTCTGTTCTTTTACAAGTAAATGATAAAATTGCACTTGCCTTTCTCATTCCGTGCTGTACCTGCATGTGAGTTTTCCATGGTATGCCCATGGACACCCAAATGCCTCTGCACGTAAGCACTCTGAAGTTGCTCGCCATTTCCATAACATGCTAGATTCCTCTGATCAAAATGGTTAATCCCATATTATCCACGTTAGATTTTTGCGGCCAGATGTTGGCATATTCATATA
>NW_025113748.1:0-1000 GCF_004010195.1 Chiloscyllium plagiosum
TCCAGCATCTGCAGACCTCACTTTCTCCCAGAGGAGTGAAACAGAGAGAGATGAGTGAAAACTGCCTGGGGCACAGGAGTCAAAAAGGGGAATTCAAAAGAAGAGATGTGTAGAATGGGAACAGCAGGAGGCCATTCAGCCCCTCTAGTGTGTATCACCATTCTAACTTAACTGCACCTTACTTTTATTTAACCACCTTTTTGGTTGTTCATCCCCTTCCCTGACAACATTAATCTCAGCCTCAGTTCAGACATTTGAACTGGCTCCAGTTTTTTGTGGGAGTGTCTTGGCGTGTTCCCACCCCCTCTTTCTGAAGGAGTGTTTGCTGATATCCCCCTCTGAATGGCCTGGCTCACAAGGCTTGGTCCTGCCTCCCCCACCACAGGAATTACTTTTGGCTGTATTGACCCAACCAATTCCGTTCATCATTTTAAACCCTTCCCTCACTCCTTGGGCAAGGCACTGTGTCTCAAATCAGCCTGTTTTATTTTATTGCATGCATTTGGAGTAGGTGGGGTTGGAGCCAGGCCTCCTGGCTTAGAGGCAGGGACACTGCCAATGCATCACAAGAGCCCTTCTCATTGTTCAGGTACACCAAGGGACTACATTGTGTAACCTGCTGTCGGTATTTCACCCTGCTAAGGATATTCTGGTTAAACTGCATTGCTCTCATTCCAAGGCCTGTACCTCCACCCTGAGGCATGGTGCCCAGAGCTGACTTTCTGATCTCAGCCTTAACTGTGTTCAGTGATAGACATTCCACAGTGCTCTGGGGTTGTAGATTCACATAATTCATGGCCCAATCAACTTAACTGCTCCTCAGCACAGTTCAAAATGACCAGCCCTTCATCCCTATAGGCTGTGCTCCCATGTTCCCGATTCCTCAGCCTGGGGGGGGAGGCATGGGGTCATTATCTCTCAGTGCCCACCCCGTCAAGCCCCGTCACAATCTCCTTCGTTCCAACGTGATCACTTCTCATTCTGCTGAACTTCGCCCCAA
>NW_025113749.1:0-1000 GCF_004010195.1 Chiloscyllium plagiosum
ACTGCATTCTTTCATTCAATCAATGAATCAAACAGTTAATTCAATGAGTAGAGCTTGTCTCATTGAATCCATGTCTCCAAATTTACGCTTTCATTCAATAAAATAAAATGCATTTATTCATTATGGAATCAAACTGAATTCATGCATTCAATACGTCAGAAGTGTTACATTGATGCAATGAAACTAAAAGTAACTCATACATTTTAGGAAGAAACCAGCACTCATTAATTTAGTGATTGAAGCTCTATTCATCCATTCAGTGAATCAAACAGCGCTCTTTCACTGAAGGAATGAAACTGCACGCATGCATTCAATGAGTAGAGCGTACTACATTAAGTCAATGTATCTAGCTTAACGCAAGCATTCACTGAGACACACTGCAGGCATTCATTCCTTGAATTACATTTCAACGATGCATTCAATGAAACAAACGTTTTCCATTGATTCATTGAAATAAGCTTAATTCATGCATTTCATGCATTCAAATTCATTCAAATATCTACTGAAATGTATTGCATTCTTTCATCAATTAATCTGCACTCATTCATTCAAGTAAACACATTGCAAGTGTTAATTCAATGAGATCAGCTTCTCTCATTCTTTCAATGTCTCAAGCTTAACTCATTCGTTCAATGAAACAAATTGCATATATTAATTGAATCTAACTTCAAAACTTTTCAATGATCCAAACGTTTTTCATTGATTCATTTAAACAATAGTAATTCATACAATCAATGAATCCAAATTCACTTATTTATCTACTGAAACAAACTGCATTCTTTCACTCATTCAATGCAATGAAACAACACTCCATCTGTTAATTCAATGAATAGAGCTTGTCTCATTGAATCCATGTCTCCAAATTAACGCTTTCATTCAATAAAATAAACTGCATTTATTCATTATGGAATCAAACTGAATTCATGCATTCAATACGTCAGACGTGTTACATTGTTGCAATGAAAATAAAATTTAGTGATTGAAGCTCTATTCATCCATT
>NW_025113750.1:0-1000 GCF_004010195.1 Chiloscyllium plagiosum
TCCACAGAATTTTATTACAACATCAAACACATATTTGACAAGTGTTTCATGAGGTTACTTGCCAAATGTTTGAAGTTATGAATTTATTTCAAGAATACCATGCCCACTCAGTTAAATTTGGTTAGCGTCTTGACATTTTCATAAGAAAATAATGGAATTAGTCATTTGGATTATTCTCCTGTACATTCCAGATGTCAAAGTCAGTGGTGTTCTTCTATATTTAAATGTTGACCCTCCTGATTATGATTTAGGGCTGAATTATACCAAAAATCGCGGCATGGTGGCACAGTGGTTAGCACTGCTGCCTCACAGTGTCAGAGACCCGGGTTCAATTCTCACCTCAGGCAACTGTCCGTGTGGAGTTTGCACATTCTCACCGTGTCTGCGTGGGTTCCTCGGGGTGCTCCGGTTTCCTCCCACAGTCACAAAGATGTGCAGGTTAGGTGAATTGGCCATGCCAAATTGCCCATAGTGTTCAGGGATGAGTGAGCTAGGTATATTAGTCAGGGCTAATATAGGGTGGGGCGAATAAGTCTGGGTGGGTTACTCTTCAGAGGGTTGGTGTGGACTGGTTGGGCTGAAGGGCCTGTTTCCACACTGTAGGCAATCTAATTAGAACCAATCTCTAACAAAATTCACTCTATGCTTCAACCCTTTAAAAACTAAAAAAATTGCAGATGCTGGAAATCAGAAGCTAAAACAGAAATTGTTGGAAAAGCTCAGCCGGTCTTGCAGCATCTGCAGACAGAAATCGGAGTTAGTGTTTCGTGTTGAGTTGATCCTTCTTCAGAACCCTTTAGTTTGCCAGGCTGAGATCGTATACCAGGGAATGGTCTACAGATTAAGGATACAACTTTGGTTCCAGTCTCGTATGAGAATCAGTTACCACTGATTGTAGTAAAACTCAGCCCAAGCATGATGAGGCGAAATTGGCTGAGAAAAATTCAACTTGATTGGCTCAACATTTTTCGATTAGAAAATTGCTGCTCGGGTGAGGTCC
>NW_025113751.1:0-184 GCF_004010195.1 Chiloscyllium plagiosum
CCAATGCCTGGAGGAAGAACGCTTCATCTTCCATCTTGGGACCCTCCAACCACATGGCATCAACAACAACTTCACCAGTTTCCTTATCTACCCCCCCCCCCACTTTATCCCAGATCCAACCCTCCAACTCGGCACTGTCCTCTTGACCTGTCCATCTTCCTTCCCACCTATCCACTCCACCCAC
>NW_025113751.1:221-1000 GCF_004010195.1 Chiloscyllium plagiosum
TCAAAATCCCCCACCCAAGGGAAAAGACACCTGCCATTCACCTTATCTGTGCCCCTCATGATTTTATAAACTTCTGTAATAGAACATAGAACATAGAACATTCCAATGCAGGATAGGTCCTTCGGCCCTCGATTTTGCACCAACCTGTGGAACCAATCTGAAGCCCACCTATCCTACACTATTTCATTATCATCCATTTGTTTCTCCAATGACCATTTAAATGCCCTTAGAGTTGGCGAGTCTACTACTGTTGCAGGCAGTGCGTTCCACACCTTTACTACTCTCTTAGTAAAGAAACTACCTCTGACACCTGTCCTATATCTATCACCCCTCAAAAATATATATCGCCTCTCAATGTCGCCTCCCAACCTCCTACGCTCCAATGAACAAAGCCCCAGCCTATCCAGCCTCTCCCTGTAATTCAAGCCTTCCATTCCTGGCAAATTCCTGGTAAATTTCTTCTGAACCCTCTCCACCTTTCCATAACAGGGCAATCAGAACTGGACACAGTATTTCAGAAGAGGCCTCACCAATGTCCTGTGCAACCTCAATATGACGAGCCAACTCCGATACTCAAAGGTCTGAGCTATGAAGGCAAGCATGCTAAATGCCTTCGTAATCCCCCTGTCTACATGTGACACAAACTTCAAAGAATTACATACTTTGACCCCTAGCTCTCTCTGTTCTACAAACACTCTCCAAGGCCTGAAGTTTATTTGCCCTCGCTCGCTTTACCAAAATGCAAAATCTTGCATTTATCCAAATTAAACTCTATCTGC
>NW_025113752.1:0-1000 GCF_004010195.1 Chiloscyllium plagiosum
GTACACACTTTGCCCAGAAAATAACAAATGCTGGAGATCACAGCGGGTCAGGCAGCATCCGTGGAGAGAGAGCAAGCTAAAGTGTTGAAGTGTTCACTGGTTCTCTCTCCATGGGTGCTGTCTGACCCGCTGTGATCTCCAGCATTTGTTGTTTGCAGTACAGATTCCAGCATCTGCAGTAATTTGCTCCTATACACACCTCTCTGCCTGATTTTCCTGCATTCACTGTGGCCAGGCAATCTAATAGCTCAGGGGACACTATGGAAACCTTGCCCCAACACCTCTATTGAGACAAAACGTGTGGCGCTGGAAAAGCACAGCCAATCAGGCAGCATCTGAGGAGCAGGAGAGTCAACGTTTAGAACATAAGCTCTTCATCAAGAATGTTGGATGCTGCCTGACTGGCTGTGCTTTTCCAGCACCACACTTTTTGACTCTGATCTCCAGCATCTGCAGTCCGCACTTTCTCCTAGTTGATTATAAAGCTTCTCTTTTGAGGGTGTCAATACCCTGGGCTGGGAGGATGACTACAGATTATACCTTACAGTAAATGCAGGCTGTACTGGCAGAATAACTAGAAGGCTCTACCTTACTGTGAATGCAAGCTGAGGTACTGCAGGGTAGGGGTAAGATTGCAGTTCATGGAGTCAGAGTTTACACGCTGTGATAGACGCAAATGCCCACAGCAACAGAGCTTTCCTTATAGGATTGACAAAAAATGAAACTGAACAAATACATGCATTTAGAAGCCAATTAGCCTTCAAAGGTTAATGTGGCTCCCAAACTATTCCATTTCATTACAGCACTACACTGCATTGGTCAGTTGCAATTAATTCCACTGGTGCTATGTCATGGAAAATGCAGGCACATTTTGAAAGCTGCAATGGAAAGGTCAATGCTGAAGATGATAATAATACACAAGGGTTAATCTAACTATTCATCGCCCTTCTCGGCTCAGTACAGTGACAGAAAGGAAAGAAATACATCAGCTTATATAATA
>NW_025113753.1:0-1000 GCF_004010195.1 Chiloscyllium plagiosum
GATTAGGGCCCCTCAAAGATCAGCAAGGCAGCCTTAGTATGGAGTGCAGGAGATGGGGGAGATACTAAACGAATATTCCGCATCGGTGTTTACTGTGGAAAAGGAGATGGAAGATATAGAACGTAGGGAAATAAATAGTGACATCTTAAGAAAGTCCCTATTACAGAGGAGGAAGTGCGGGATGTTTTGAAATGCATAAAAGTGGATAAATCCCCAGGACCTGATCAGGTGTACCCTAGAACTCTGTGCAGACCTCGGAAAGTGATTGCTGGGCCTCTTGCTGAGATATTTGTATCATCGATAGTCACAAGTGAGGTGCTGGAAGACTGGAGGTTGGCTAATGTGGTGCCACTATTAAAGAAGGGTGGTAAGGACAAGCCAGGGAACTACAGACCGGTGAGCCTGATGTCAGTGGTGGGCAAGTTGTTGGAGGGAATCCTGAGGGATAAGAATGGATTTGGAAAGGCAAGGACTGATTCGAGAATTCTCCTGTTCCCTGGATGCTGCCTGACCTGCTGCGCTTTTCCAGCAACACATTTTCTGCTTTCCCCTTGTGTTCTCTTACACTGAGAACCATGTCACTGTTAATGTCTCTCAGAGTTATTCCTGGGCCCTCTTTGCAAAATGACTTTCACAAAGTGCCTTTATCCAAACCAAAGCAAAATGCTTACCATATTGATTTCAAAATAAGCCATTGTTCAATCAGACAAGGAAGCTAATTATACTGAGGTCCTTTCTATCCCCTACTTATTCAAAGCATTAAATCTCACAGTATTAGAAGGACCCATAGTATTGTGTATGGGTTAACAGAATTACAAAAATGTCTCCCTTTGTAAGTGATGCTGAGATGGTACTGTACAATAGACTTTGCACCATCATAAAAATGACTTTTAAAACTTAATTTAGATGTCTGTTGTTCAATTTGCAGATTTTAAAGTCGAAATATTCGTTCAACAACATTTTTCTAAAAGTCTGCAATACCAGAACTAAATAGTTCAGA
>NW_025113754.1:0-1000 GCF_004010195.1 Chiloscyllium plagiosum
CTGGTGTGTCTATCCTGGCGGTGGGACAGGATTCCCCAAAGATGGTGATGGGGCTTCATGAAACATGAACCATCAGGCCTGGTCCCGTGAGTATGACGATGTCGGACTGTTTCCTGCCGGGAGTGTGGTGCTGGAAAAGCACAGCAGGTCAGGCAGCGTCCGTGGAGCAGGGGAATGAACGTTTCAGGCATAATCTTTTAATCAGGAATGAGACATGTGGACCGGGGAGCTGAGAGATAAATGGGAGGGGACTGGGGCTTTGGCTGGGGGGAAAGAAGCTGGGAATGTGATCAGAAGATGGAGGTGGGGGAGAAGTGATAGGTCAGAGAAGAGGGTTGGGTGGATGGGGGAAAAGGTGATGGACAGGTCAAGGTGTTCCCCTGAACTTTATGTCCCCAACATCGTATAAGTGATGTTCCTTGAAAGGTTCTGTCCCCAACATTCTATAATGTCATTCCCCGGAACGTTCTGTCCCTGACATTGTTTGTGAACGGCCGGACGTCCGTGAATTGAACAAACGATAATATCCCGAGGGAAGAGATCCCGTTCCAGGGAGAAGGAGACACTGTTCCAAAGGCCACTCAGTCAGTTAAAGGGGTGAATACGTTTTCCCTCCGTTTACATTTCTTCACGACACAGAATCATCCACAATTTAGACCAAAATACAGGAATTCCCAAACTCCGCTTGTCTTCAGGAAACTGGGAGAGAGTCCTTCAGGACAGCAACATTTCCACCTTCCGTATTAGGAACTGGGAAGGAGTGACCTGTGTCTGCTCTCGAGTGATCGAGTGTGTGAGAATGTTCTAAAACTATCTGTCCTTTTGGATGTGTCTCTGTGTGTTTGGGGAGGGAGGGTTTCTTGTGGTTTATGTCACATTTTAGTCAGTAATTCAGACCTTCCCATTAGGTATTCCAGCTCCATTTATTTTAACAAGTCCCTGAATGCAGGGACACATTTGGAAATCTAACTGGGTCCCCGATCAAACGGGTCCCTTTGCC
>NW_025113755.1:0-1000 GCF_004010195.1 Chiloscyllium plagiosum
AAGGAGGAAGTATTATCTTCAGATCTTTGTCCTTGACCTGTAAGTCCCATGTTTTAACATACTTATAGGATTATCATTATTTCCCACACAATATGTCAAAATACAACTCCACTTTTTTCAGGCACATGTTGCAGGTCATCATTTTTAGAAATTATTCTGAGTGTTCCCCTTTACCAAGGACCCTTTACCAAAAGACTGTTGTGAGGAATATCTTGATAAATTGTTAAATATATTTGTGGGTGATAAAATCGAGCTGTGGGGAATATTCTTAAAATTTCTGGTGTCTCGGTGTTTTCTACCTTGCCCATCAATTCTCAAAATATGTGTAAGTACGCCTGATTATTTCTCAAGGATTTAGTGACCATTTCCACTGTGTCATGACTGAGTTTAGAACTGAAAGATTGCTATTGAAATTCAAACCCTTTTCCTCCTGCACTTTTCTGTCCTTCAGTTAAAGGAAGGCAGTGTTTTTAAAGAGGATCGTCTAGAGGCTGAATGACCATCTGTTTAGAAGAACAGAAGTGTATATGGTTTGCACATATTAACATTCATTTGGACTAGTTGCATTTTTCATGAAAGTGTTTGACAAGTGCTCATACTGTCCATTTCTTTCTGAGCATTCAGAGTAGGAAATCACAGAAAGAGGAGCTTGGGTCACTTTGATTTGACACAGCAACATCCTGACTAAACTGACACCTGCTTTTCTGATTTTTTGATATTTGTGTTTACCTATAAAATGAATTCCAGCTTGTGTCTAACTCGTCAGACATACGCTGAGACATAAAAAGAAGGTTCTTGTTTGTTTGTCTACCATTTTCTTGCTTTGATTTCACAGTTTATTAAAACCATGTATTGTTCATTCATGTTTTGAAATGAATTTCATCACTTTTATTCCTGACCTTCGGTTTCTAGATTGACCAACAGTTTGTGTACTTTGCAACAAGGCAGCCTGATGTTTGGCACACGTGGCAGGAAGAATTGGCCAAACGCCTGGCAGAGT
>NW_025113756.1:0-1000 GCF_004010195.1 Chiloscyllium plagiosum
TGCAGCTGGAGCTGCCTCCTTCCTTAAGGAGAGGAGAGATAATTACAGCAATAGCTCAACATTTAAATTTGCTGGAAACACCATCAGAATCTTTAGAGATGACTAAAATTCAATTGAAAATGAAGTAGCTTTACCATTAAAAGCAGAGGAAAGAGAAAAGGGAGAGAAGAGAGAGAGAGAAAAGGAAAGGGAAAGGGAGGAAAGGAAGAGAAGGAGCTTGAACTTCAGAAACTGGCACTTAGGAGTTCAAAAATTCACTTTCTGAAGAAGTGAGAACTCATGTAGAAGAGCAGAAAGTTAAAATGGCAAGATTAGCAGCTGAAACGGCTGATGGTTATGAGTAAGTCCATGAAGCAAAGTTTTGCTTCCGGAATCAATTTCAATCAGTGAAGGATAGAAACTGGGAAAGAAATCCTTGTGTGGCGAGGGAAAGGTAGATCTCAGTGAAGATCATCAGGATAACTTACCACAGGGTAAAAAGGAAACCTTTGAAGGGGACAGAGAAGGTAAAAAGCTCCAGTGTTTTCACTACAATCAAGTAAGCCACATGAAATCACTATGTTGGTGGGTTAGGAAAAGCACTGGAAAGCCAGATGTAGGAAAACAGGATGAGCCAGTGAATTTTGTTGGAGTGGCCATGGAAAGCACAGTGGAGGCTAGAAAGCTGCACCAGAATGTACAAGCCTATCAGAGGTTGGTTAAGGAGGAAGTGCCAGATCTTCTTAAACCATATACGTGCGAAGATAAAGTTTATTCGCATAGGCCAGGAGCAGCAGGTAAAGAAGTTACAATATTAAGAGACACAGGATTCTCTCCATCTGTGATGCTGAAAGATGAGGAGATTATGTACTTTTGAAGGACTATTGTCAGAAAAGATACTAGTAATGGGAATTCGTGGTGAGTCACGAAGTGCTCAACTATGTAAAGTGAGGTTAAAGTGTCCAGTGAAGACTGGAGAATTTGTGGTAGGTGTACTGGACAAACTCTCAGCTCCAGGAAT
>NW_025113757.1:0-1000 GCF_004010195.1 Chiloscyllium plagiosum
CAGACTAAGACCCCATGTTTAAAGACTGGAAACCTCTTTCCATGACCTTCACCCACCAATACACCCGTGGCATGACATGAACTGTTTTCAGCACATACAAACCATTTTCACACACTCATAGACCACATTATCACCATCTAGCTTTTCTCGTTCCTTCCCTTCCCTCAACAATCCCTTTGCTCCTGTTTCTCTCTGGCCTCTGTCTCTGTTTATCAGCTCCTCCATTCCCCCCAGACCTTGTCATCAAGATGCTATTCAGTACTCAACTGGGCTTGAAGTTAACTGCTTTCTCTCAGTCAATCCTGCTGAGGTTCTCCAGCAACTTGTTTTTCTTTCTATGCAAATTTTGTAACTTACACAATAAGTCACAGAGGCATTGAGATGTACAGCGTGGAAACAGACCCTTCGGTCCAACTCGTCCATGCCAACCAAATATCCTAATCTAATCTAGTCCCATTTGCCATCATTTAGTCCATATCCCTCTAAACCCTTTCTATTCACAGACCTATCCAGATGCCTTTTAAATGTTGTAATTGTACCAGCCTCCACTACCTCCTCTGGCAGCTCATTCCATATACACACCAGCTTCAGTATGAAAAGGTTGCCCCTCAGGTCCCTTTTATAAAATTCCCCTCTCACCTTAACCTCTCACAATGCCCTTTAGTTCTGGACTCATCTATCCTGGGGAAAATATCTTGTCTATTTACCCTAGCTATGCCCCTTATGATTTTATAAACCTCTATAACGTCACCCTCAGCCTCCAGAGAAAACAGCCCCAAACAGTTCAGCCTCTCCCGATAGCTCTAGCCCTCCAACCCTGGCAGCATCCTTGTACTTCTTTTCTGAACCCTTTCAAGTTTCACAACATCCATCTGACAGTAAGGAGACCAGAATTGAATGCAGTATTCCAAAAGTGGTCAAACCAATGTCTTGTACAGCTGCAACATGACATCTTAACTCCTATACTCAATGCACTGACCAATAAAGGCAAATATACTAA
>NW_025113758.1:0-1000 GCF_004010195.1 Chiloscyllium plagiosum
TCACTATCAACAAGGTCCCTCTCTCTAGTGAATACTGAAGCAAAAACTCTTTTAGCACCTCCCCTACCTCTTCAGACTCCAGACACAAGTTCCCTCCATTTTCCCTGATCGGCCCTACCCTCTCTCTGATCATTCTCTTATTCCTCACATAAGTGTAGAACACCTCTGGGTTTTTCCTAATCTTTCCTGCCAAGGCTTTTTCATGCCCTTCTTAACTCTCCTCAGTCCATTTTTGAGTTCTTGCCTAGCTACCCTATAATCCTCTAAAGCTATACCAGATCCTTGCTTCTTCAACATTAAGTAAGCTTCCTTCTTCCTTTAGATGAGAAGCCCCTCTGCTCTTGTCATCCAAGGTTGCTTCACCTTACCATTTCTTGCCTGTCTCAGTGGGATAATGTTATTCAACATTCACATCAAGTTCTCCTTAAACAGCCTCCACATTTCTGTTGTGCCTTTTCCATAGAACAATTGTTCCCAACTTATAATACACAGCTCCTGTCCAATAGCATTATAATTTCCCCTCCTCCAGTGAAATACCTTCCCATATGTCTACTTCTATCCCTCTCCACAGCTTTGGTAAAAGTGAGGCAATTGTGATCACTGTCATAGAAATGCTCTCCCACCAAGAGATCTGACACATGGCCTGGCTCATTGCCGAGCACCAAATCCAATATGGCCCTACCCTAGTTGGCCTAACTACATATTGAGTCAGGAATCCCTCCTGGACACACCTGACAAAATTGGCTCCATTCAGACTATCGGCACTAAGGAGGTTCCTAACAATATTGGGGAAGTTTAAGTCATCCATAACAACAACTCGGTTACAACTGCACCTTTCCAAGATCTGCTATCCAATCTGTTTTTCCATCTCTGCTGCTAATGGTGGGTCTATCGAAAACACCCAATAAAGTCACTGCTCCTTCCCTGTTCCTAACTTCCATCCATACTGACTCAGTAGACAAACCCTCCTCAACAACCTCTTTTTCTGCTGCTGTGTTGC
>NW_025113759.1:0-1000 GCF_004010195.1 Chiloscyllium plagiosum
ATAAAAGCTCATCATCATGATGAAGATCATGGCTACCATGGAAAACCGAGATGGCACCACAAGGGACCTATGGAAACAAACACAGTTTAAAGTTAGTTTCTAATATGTGTCGGGGACAGAGACAGTTGGCAGCACAGCTGATCAGGGAAAAGATTCACTCTGGGGGACACACGGCCGGCGCACAGTCACTCCGGGGGACACACGGCCAGCGCACAGTCACTCCAGGGGGGACACACGGCCGGCGCACAGTCAGCCTGGGGAATGGAATGTTGCAGGTTCCAGGGTTTAGATCTTTCATTAAGAACAGGCAAGGTGGTAAAAGAGGGGGAGGTGTGGCCTTGTTAGTCAAGGATAGTATAACAGTGGCTGAGAGAACTTTTGATGAGGACTTTTGATGAGGTCGTGTGGGCTGAGGTTAGAAACAGGAGAGGAGAGGTCACACTGCTTGGAGGTTTTTTATAGGCCTCTACAGAGTTCCAGGGAGGTGAAAGAGAGGATTAGCAAAATTATTCTGGGTCGGAGTGAAAGGAACAGGGTGGTCATTATGGGGGACTTTAATTTCCCCAACATTGACTGGAAATGTTATTACTCTAGTACGTCAGATGGATCAGTTTTTGTCCAATGTGTACAGGAGTATTTTCTGACACAGTATGTCGAAGGGCTGACAAGAGGGGAGACCACACTGGATCTGGTGCTTGGTAATGAACCAGGACAGGTGTTTGATTTAGTTGTAGATGAGCTCTTTGGAGAGAGTGACCATAATTCAGTTACGTTTAGTTTAGCGATGGAAAGGGATAGGTACATGCCACAGGTCAAGACTTATCGATGGGGCAAGGACAATTATAACGCGATTAGGCAAGAATTAGGATGCATGGAATGGGGTAGCAAAATGCAGGGGATACAGACAATGGAAATGTGGAACTGGTTTAAGGAACAGATATTGCGTGTCCTTGATTGGTATGTCCCTGTCAGGCAGGGAGGAAGTGATAAGATAAGGGAA
>NW_025113760.1:0-1000 GCF_004010195.1 Chiloscyllium plagiosum
TAACCTACCCAGACCCATTTCCCTCTGACTAATGCACCTAATACTATGGGCAATTTAGCATGGCCGATTCACTTGACTTGCACATCTTTGGACTGTGGGCGGAAACCTGGAGGAAATCCATGCAGACAAGGGGAGAATGTGCAAACTCCACACAGCCAGTCACCCAAGGCTGGAATCAAACCTGGGACCTTGGTGCTAACCACTGAGCCACCGTGCTGCCCCAAAACCCATGAGCCTTCTTCTATGGAATGCCTTGTCAAAATTCTGTTCCAGTGGCTAAACTCATTTGCAACCTTGCCCTACAGTGAGCAGCTCCCCTTACCTGTCTGCCTGCAGACCACTTCAGCTGTCCTCCGAAATACTTAGACTGGCAGTATCTGAGCTGGTGGTCATGAATGGGAGAGTAAGTGGTGGTGTTTTTTCCGAATTCCTCATTCTCTTCCTACTCACCCACCTCTTACTGTTCAACTACACAGCTTTAGATGACTTCACACTGCCATGGGATGGAAAGTAAGCATCTGCGGAATACTCATGACTAAGGTAAGAAGGGGGGAGGACAAGCATGAAACGTCATGAAAAGTCTCACTCTGTGAGATTCACAGCCATCCTTTTCACATGTAACTCACATAACAAAACTCTCTGAAGTCACAACTTTAACTCTGTTTCTGTCTCAACTGATGCTGCTAGATCTGCTGAGTTTCTCCAACATTCTCTGCTTTTGTTTCACTTCAAATAGATTATGGCTGTCTTTCTAACCGCCTACAGCAGGGTGTCCATTTGGTGTCTCCAGTTCAGCCTGGCTTTTGAATGAGACCCCGACAACCCCATTTGGTTCAGACCTAAGGCTCGTTGTTCCCCAGGCTTTGTCTCCATTTTGAATGCAGGGTCAAATTCCTTCATCTTGGTTTGCTCCAAGTCTCTGTTTCCAGCTTCACTTCCACATACAAAGAGGAAGCACATTTTGGAAGAAATTCTCAGTTCTCATAATACAGTGCTACAA
>NW_025113761.1:0-1000 GCF_004010195.1 Chiloscyllium plagiosum
CGTATCATAAACTTGTCGACTTCTATGCCGCTCATTTAATACTTGCACCATCCTCTCTGTGGACAATGTTCTTCTCCGATCCCTTTTAGGTATTCCTCTTTCTCTCCATATTTATGTCCTCTAGTTATGGATCCTCTACCCTGGGGTAGATACCATAGTTTTTCCCCTTATTATTCCCCTCATGGTTTTATTCACCTTTATAATGTCATCCCTCAGTCATGTACGCCCAATAGAATACGAAGGACAATGATACAAATATCTCTGCTCCGTTTCCCGCCACTATTTTGCCGCAATGTTCGGGATAAACTTACTCAGGACCTCTAGCTTTCTCTACCTTCATGTTTTAAGACCTCCAGCAACAGCTCTTCAGGCATGAGTACACGCCCAGCACTGCAAATTCAAACACCCAGCACTGCACACGTCTAGCACGGCAACACCCAGCATGGCACACGTCCAGTGCTGCAAATGCCCACGCCCAGCGCCATACATGCCCAGCACGGCACACGTCCAGCGCTGCACACAGGAATTGCTGAGCTTTGGTCCCTGGCAGCTGAAGGTAGGGATCCCAATGGGCAGTAATGCATGTGAGGCTAGAGATGATGTAACAGGTTGGCACCTTGATTGAGTGCTCACCTTCCCAAATGAAGAGCTCAACTCCACTGTCTGTCTATCATTCCCTGGATACCTGGACCTCCAGCTGAGAGTCACCGCTGTGTACTGCTAGCCATCAGTGGGGTCACCAAACCAACCATGTGTATACTGGGTTCAAAGGTCACCTCAGTCATAACCATTACTGTTCCCTCCCTTTGAAACCTTGAAAGTTTCTCAGCCTTACACTGCCAGTCACTCTGATCTCTTATTTAGGTCAAAGTGGTTGCCATGACATCACCACCACGATGCATTATGGGTAAACTCTGCCTAAGAGCTCAGCACTTATTATTTCAGTCACCTTAGAGACAGTGGAGCCGATGAACAAGGTTCCCATAGCAACCGTGAACTC
>NW_025113762.1:0-1000 GCF_004010195.1 Chiloscyllium plagiosum
AGTTTGTTGTCAGTTTCTTCCTCCTTGGTGAACTTTATGTCTGTGAGGGTGTTGTTGATGATGTTAAATGTCTCTTCTATCTTGTTTCGTTTTGTGACAAAGGTGTCATCTACGTAGCGGACCCAGATTTTTGGTTTGATGGTTGTTAGGGCTGTTTGTTCTAGTCTTTGCATTACCGCTTCTGCTATGAATCTTGATAGTGGAGATCCCATGGGTGTGCCGTTGGTTTGTTTGTAAATTATGTTGTTGGAAGTGAAGTGGGTGGTGAGGCACAGGTCCACTAGCTTCATGATGTTTTGGTTGGTAATGCGAATGAGATCATTGCTTCATCTTCCTCTATTTTGGTGTTTTTGATGATTTTTAGGAATTCCTGGGTGGAGTGGATGGAGTACTGTGACTCTTCTGCTAGGTATTTCAGTCTTGTGTGTAGTTCTTTGGCCAGTCTGTAAGTTGGTGTTCTGGGTAGTGAGACTATGGGTCTGAGGGGGGCTCCTGGTTTATGGATTTTTGGTAGTCCGTTGAATCGTGGGGTGTTGGTCCTGTTGGATTTCATTTTTTGGAATTCCATCTTGTTTAATTGTCCGGAATTGTGTAATTTTCTTAGGAGATATGTAATTTTGTTTCCTCCATCCACTCCACTCAGGAATTTGTCTGGATATCAAACCTACAGCTCAGTGAGCAAACCTACACCCTAAACCTCAACCTGAGCTACAAACCTTCACAAACCTTGCAAAATTTTCAAACCATGCAGCAGATTTTATTTTTTGAGCTTATTTACAGATTATACACCAAGGGATGAGTAATTCTTCTTACTTGGAGAGTACAGTGTGTAATACTTAAGTGTTTGGTTCTTTAAAATTTCAAGACTGCTTTGTTGCTTGTGTTTCTAACATGAACATTGCATTTTTCAAAAGTCTCTGATGCCTCACTTTCCATTCATTACACTCACAAGGAAATGCAATTGATCCATCAATACAGAATATTTTTGGGAGTCTGCATC
>NW_025113763.1:0-1000 GCF_004010195.1 Chiloscyllium plagiosum
AGTCACTTCACCTGGCTGCTAGCCTTGCTGGTCTGTGGGTCTCAGTCACTTCACCTGGCTGCTAGCCTTGCTGGTCAGTGGGTCCCTGTCACTTCACGAGGCATCTAGCCTTGCTGGTCATTTGGCCCCTGTCACTTTACCAGGCAGCTAGCCTTGCTGGTCAGTGTGTCTCAGTCACTTCACCAGGCAGCTAGCCTTGCTGGTAATTGGGTCTCAGTCACTTCACCAGACAGCTAGCCTTGCTGGTCAGTGGGTCTCCGTCACTTCACCAGGCAACTGGACTTGCTGGTCAGTGGGTCTCAGTCACTTCACCAGGCAGCTTGCATTGCTGGTCAGTGGGTCTCCATCACTTCACCGGTAGTAATCCTTGCTGGTCAATGGGTCGCAGTCATTTCACCAGGCAGCTTGCCTTGCTGGTAAGTGGGTCCCTGTCACTTCACCAGGCAGCTAGCCTTGCTGGTCTGTGGGTCTCCATCACCTCACCAGCCATCTTGTCTTGCTGGTCAGTGGGTCTGCATCACTTCACAAGGCAGCTATCCTTGCTGGTCTGTGGGTCTCAGTCACTTCACCTGGCTGCTAGCCTTGCTGGTCACGGGGTCCCTGTTACTTCACGAGGCATCTAGCCTTGCTGGTCATTTGGCCCCTGTCACTTTACCAGGCAGCTAGACTTGCTGGTCAGTGTGTCTCAGTCACTTCACCAGGCAGCTAGCCTTGCTGGTAATTGGGTCTCAGTCACTTCACCAGGCAGCTAGCATTGCTGGTCAGTGTGTCTCAGTCACTTCACCAGGCAGCTAGCCTTGCTGGTAAGTGGGTCTCAGTCACTTCACCAGGCAGCTAGCCTTGCTGGTCAGTGGGTCCATGTCACTTCACAGGTCAATGTGTCCATGTAATTTAACAGGCAGCTAGCTTTGCTGGTCAGTGGGTCTCCATCACTTCACCGGTAGCAATCCTTGCTGGTCAATGGGTTGCAGTCATTTCACCAGGCAGCTAGCCTTGCTGG
>NW_025113764.1:0-1000 GCF_004010195.1 Chiloscyllium plagiosum
CTTGTTTTACCCCTTCCGATATGAAGGTGCTGAATCTGGGTAACATCTGGTACAGGCCTGGGTCAGTGGCTATGCTCTGCAGCGCCTCCTGTGTCAATGAACGAGGACAGCAGTCAGCCACAAGGTAATGACAACTGGAACAGGCAGCTGTGTAAACCACCACGGGCTGTGTTTCATACGCGGAGAAAAGGTCTTACCGCACGCTTGGCCTCACAGGAGCCCACACAGGCCTCTGTTATCTCCTTGTAGTACAGCTGCTGCTCCACTGACAGCTCGTGTGTGGTCCTCGGTTTGAGTTTCAGTACAGCCCCGTCCAGCAGAGACTTCTTTTTATCTTTACCTGAGAGGGGGAGAGAGAGAGAGAGAGAGAGCGTGAGAAAGACAGGGCAGAGCCTTATTAAACAGCAGAAACACAAGGAGGCACATAAACCAGAGGGCCAACGAGATGGGTGGGGAGGGCGATCGGGGGCGGGGGGTGTCGTGAACAAGAGCGGGAGCGCACGAGTGAGAAGACGCCGTGAAGGCCAGGCTTGGTCTGACTGACCTTTGCCATCCGTGGCTGAAGCCCCTTGACCTTTGCCCTTCCCTTGTCCTTCCTCCTCCTGGCCTGGCTTGATGACCTTCAAGGGTTCCGTAGACTCGACCTTTTGCTGCTCTTTCGGGGCTAAAGAGACAGAAGGGGAAAGCAATCCCGTTAGCAGCTCAGCCTGAAGACCAGGGCCTTAACAAACGAGCAAGCAGGTACAGAAACTGGGTTACTTTTGGTATTTATTCTGGTGACAGAAGGAACAGAGGAGACACATTCCCTGATTTAGCAATCACTAGACAAACAGACACACTTCAGTCACCACACCAAGCTCCGGTTAAACCCTAACAAACTACTCCACATAAGAAAATAATGCCCCTTCTATCTCTTATTAAATCTTCACCTTAAAATAAAAAGTCCCTATTCTTGAAATCCCCCATCCTCACCCTTCAAGATTTTATAAACTTCTTGGTC
>NW_025113765.1:0-1000 GCF_004010195.1 Chiloscyllium plagiosum
TGAAGGAAACTTGTTGATACAATTGGTTCAATTGGTGATGAAGCTGCTGCCCTCCTTAATCACACCCGTCCAGATTCACAAACGTCCTTCTTTCAACACTACAACAACTTGCCCTTACATAACACCTTTCAATTTGAGACATGCCCAATGATGCTTGCTGTTGGAAGAGGTAGGTGCTGCCTGAGTTCGGCATCTCACTCAGTGCAACATGCAGCGCTCCTGGATCATCACAGCACAGGTCAGGGTGCACAGGTCAGGGTGCACAGGTCAGGGTGCGCAGGTCAGCATCACCCAGAACACGAGGACAGAGGGTTTAAAGCTGAACCAAACTGACACCTCTCAGAATCGATGGGGAGACAGGGCTCACTGTTTGATGGCTCTTTGATTACCTTCCTTGTAGATGCTAAGACCACACATGACTGCTCCACATTTCTACAGTGCCCGCTGTGCCAGGAGGAGCTAAAACGAGGAGATCTCCAGCAACATCTACAGCACGAACTGGAAAGACTAACCACAGTCAACCCCAGGTCTGAGTTCAGGGCTTTCTGGGATTTTCATAGCTGCTTCTGCATTGGCTCCCCACATCCTTGTCACGTCTTTAGAAAACCTCTATAACCTCTCACCACCTCCCTATTTCATCATTTCTTTCACCCTCACTTTCCCCTATCTCACTGTCTCCCTCAATCTCACCTTTCCCTTTCTCACTAACTCCCTCAGTCTCATCTCCCTCAGTCTCATCCCTGCTTTTTCACCATCCCCCTCAATCTCACCTCCCCCTTCCTCACCATCACCTGAGGGTGTGTCTAAGTCTCCATTTGATCCCATAAACCCACTGTATGGTTTGCCGATGTCCCTCTCTGACTGGCTAACATTAATGTGCGCTTGTTTCTTTCAGCTGTGAGGAGGACCATCCGAAGGAGAGTGCATCGCTGCTACTGATGCAGGTCATTAACAGCTCATCTCTCTCTCTTGCCCTGAAAGAATGGAGTAAATCATGATA
>NW_025113766.1:0-1000 GCF_004010195.1 Chiloscyllium plagiosum
ATGACAATAGTCACGAAGTTAACTGAGAAAAGTAGCATTGTTATTTTACAAGAGGATGCTAGTTGGTGCATCCCAACATTCAGCATTCAATCTCTCAGCAATTGACAGACAGTTGCAAGATTGTGAGCCAACCAGAAGATACAGTGCAGCTGTCTCCTACAGCAACATTCAAATCCACATCCACCATGATATGCAATGCAGAGCGCAGCAAGTACAAGGAAGTCAAACGACTGCATGTTTACCGCTGAGACAGACAAAGCCATTTATATTAAAATGGAATTAATCATTGCTTTGTTTCGGTGGATCAAAATCCCCGAAACTCCTTCCGACTAGGATTGCAGCGGCCTCTCAACCAGATGGACTACACCAGTAAATAAAGCATAATGACAGTGGTCCAGGAGAGTGTATGTGTCTGAAACAGCGTGGTCAAGAGAGTGAATGAATATACATGCCTGATAGACTGTGCACAAACGTTGTGGACATGGGTGAATTTAAGCGTGCATTTTCGAGACTGTATGCATGATTGTTTGCGTGAAGAAATTGTGAAAGTGTGGACGTACAGGCGGAGGAGTATGCGCGGATGGTTATCAGTTCATGTACTTGTGTGAGAGAGAATGCACATGAGAGAGTGTGCAGTAGTCTCAGATTGTGCTTCTGCAAGCGTGTGTGAGTGAGAGGCGTTGTGTTATCAGTGAGTTTGTGAGTTGCAAGAGTAGTGAGAGCATGAGTATGTACGACAAAGCATGTGTGTGAGAGAGATAGTTTTGAGTAAGACAGGGTATGAGTGTGAAACTGAGTGTTAGCATCGACAAACAAAGAGGGTTTCGGTGTGAGATGGAGTACGTGAGACAGTGAAGAACGTGTTAGAGACATTGTGTAAATGATAAACTGTGAGAGAATGAAAGTTTGTGTGTGAATGTGCGTGTATGGAGGGAGTGTGTGTGAGTCTCCGTGTGTATATGTGTGAGTGTGTGTGCTTGTCTGACGGAGAATGTATCAT
>NW_025113767.1:0-1000 GCF_004010195.1 Chiloscyllium plagiosum
AATTTGGCTGTCTGGACACAGAATTGGCTGGCCGAAAGAAGACAGCGAGTGGTAGTGGATGGAAAGTAATCCGTCTGGAGGCCAGTGACCAGTTGTGTCCCACAGGGAATCTGTTCTTGAGCCTCTGCTCTTTGTAGTTTTTATAAATGACTTGGATGAAAAAGTGGAAGGGTGGGTTTGTAAGTTTGCCAGTGACACAATGGTTGGTGGTATTGTAGATCGTGTTGAGGACTGTTGCAAGCTACAACGTGACATTAGCAGGATGCAGAGCTGGGCTGGGAAGTGGCAGACGGAGTTTAACCTGGATAAATGCGAAGTTATTCATTTTGGAAGGTAAAATTAAGGGACTGCTGGACAAGCACATGGACGGCAGTAAATTGAGGGGTGTGTAGCTTAGGTTGATATTCGGTTAAGATAAATGCTCAGCCCAACATCATGGGCTGAAGGGCCTGTGCTGTACTGAAGTTCAGGTCATCATTTGCAGCAAGCTATTCAGAAAGTCTCAGGATGGAAATTCAAGTGTCACTATGTGCTGAGATTACAACTGGTCAAAATATTGTGGCAGATGGGCCTGACCACTTTGTTATAGAACATTCAGCCGGGCAGTGCTGTTCCAGATGTCCTTCAGGGAGAAGATTGATCAGATAATCATCTTAGGCAATAAAGTAACTCTTTGAGGACTTGTGGGTCAAGGGAAGAATGAATTCTGTCAGATGGTTCCCTGAGCAAACCAGAAAAGTCATCAGGCAGAATGCTTCTTTGCAAAATCTTTCAAACAAGCAGCAAGATGAAAGGTCTTACACAGCTAAAATCTCACTTCCCCGTGCAGGGGAGAAGAGACTGTTATCGCAGCCTTCTGGAAAGTGCCTGTGCAAAGAACATCTGGAAAGAAATGCAATGGTATTTGTTGAGATGCACTCAGGGCTTGCTTCTCTGCAGGTGTTTTTTTTTAAATTTTCGGACACCAGTGAAATAAACGTCAATTTCTGCTGGAGGGCGA
>NW_025113768.1:0-1000 GCF_004010195.1 Chiloscyllium plagiosum
TTTGTCAGATGGGTTTTGTGACAACCCACATCTTAATGATACCTGGTGTTTCCCATTCCTTGATGTGAACGGACTGTGCTGGTGGGTGTTGCTCAGGCAGCTCGCTCCAGTGGGAACCCAGATGCAACACATGGGCAGTGGATGGTAAAGCAGGTCATTATAGAGTGATAAGTGACCGTCATCGCAAGTGGTAATGACCATCCTGTGTGTTTTTGTCAGTCAGTCGATGTGTGGCAAAACGATATTTGTGAGGACAGATCACTGCGAAGGGTATTGAGCAGATTTCCAAATATGAGGTGCACTACGGAATTATTTGTTGGTCAAAAAGATGTGTGAGTTGTGCCATTTGAAAAAAGGTGGACAGGACTGCAGTGAGAGTTAATAGGACAAATGCAGAGATATATTTTGATAGCAGCTCTCCCACCGAGGATCAAATGACTTTGTTGAACGGGATGTTTCCCACCTTGCCCTTTGTTGCTGTTATCCTTTGATGTTGTTATCCTTTGATGTTCACTGATCAATCAGGTCCTCCGATGTGTATTCATTTGGGATTGTCATTTTGTCTTTGGCTACCATTTTGGAATTATATTTAATAGTCTCTGATGCCAAGCTGTGGTATAATTCTGTTGATCCCCGCGAAGAGTGCTGAAAAACTATGAGGATTCCGAGGCCCAGTGTGCGCTCCGACTCTGGCAGGGAGATCTCTGTTCACAAGGAGATGGCCTAAGATAGCCTACTTGCGAGCAATAGTCTGAACATTAGGCAGGAAGCTTTACTTAATCCCAGATACAGTGTCTGATGTCACAACCAAAACGTTGCAATGACTAGTGCTGCGTCAATTCAGATATCATTTGGCTGGGGGCTGTAATGCACAGTCTTGGACAGTTGCGGGAGTCATACCAAATGTTGGAGTTCTTCTGCTTGCGGTGCATATCCAACCAGGAACATGGTGATTGGATTCACTACTGTACATGAGGGAAAGACTCAATGCCCGATCATT
>NW_025113769.1:0-1000 GCF_004010195.1 Chiloscyllium plagiosum
AGTTTAATTTCTGCTACATTTCATTTTTCCCAAAACTTAATTTGACTCTGGAATTCTTTCAGTGCTTCAATAAGGCAAATTCTCAAGGGCTGATGGGAAATTGGGGATAAATGCTTGACCGCCAGTGAAGCTGACACCCTGTGAGTGAATGAAATTAAACACCAGTAAGCTTAACATCTTTGGTTGGTAAGTAACTTGAGAAGACTCTGAAGGAAAAGACATTCATGCATTTGGAAAGACAGGGTTTGATCAGGAGTAGTCAGCATGGCTTTGTGCGTGGGAGAACATGCCTCACAAAATTGTGACAGTTCTTTGCTGAAGTGACCAGGAAGGTTGACACAGGAAGGGTGGTAGACGTGGTCTATGTGAATTTGAGTAAGGCCTTTGATAAGGTTCCATATGTTAAACTGCATGGAACCCGTGAGGAGCTGACAAATTGGATTCACGATTAGCTTGAAGGTAGGAAGCAGAGGGTAATAGTGGAAGGATACTTGTCAGATTGGAGGCCTGATGGACCCATCGCTGTTTGTTATCTATTCAATAATTTGGACGAGAATGCAGAAGGCATGATTAGTAAGTTTGTAGATGACACTGAAATAGGCGGTAGCGTGGACAGTGAGTAAGATTATCAAAAATTGCAGCAGGACCTTGACCAGCTGGGTAAGTGCGCCAAGAAATAGAAAATTGATTCTAATAAAGGTAAGTCTCAGGTGTTGGATTTTGAAAAGTCAAATCGAGATCAGAGTTTTATGGTGAATGGTAAGGCCTTATGGAGTGTAATGGAACAGAGGGATCTTGGAGTTCAGGTGCACTGTTCTCTGAAAGTGCATTCCCAGGTAGTCAGGGCAGTGAGGAAGGCTTTTAGAACAATGACCTTCATCAGTCAGGGAAGTTATGTTGTAGTTGTACAGAACATTGGTGAGGTCGCACTTGGAGTGTTGCATTCAGTTTTGTTCACCTTGCTATAGGAAGGGTGCTACTAAACCGGAAAGAATGCAGG
>NW_025113770.1:0-1000 GCF_004010195.1 Chiloscyllium plagiosum
CAAGATAGGTGAAGATGAGGTTGGTGGCGCAGGAGCAAGCTGAGACAATGGGTCGGCCTTGGTAGTCAGGCTTGTGGATCTTGGTTAGGAGGTAGAATCGGGTGGTGCGGGGTTCCCTAACCATGAGGCTGGGGATCTCCTGAGATGATGAAGTTGTGTGTGGTCTGAGAGATGGAATGCGTGGTGTATGTGATGACAGAGGGAGCGGAAGTTCCTGCAGAAGCGTCAACAGGGACGGTGGAAGTGTGGTTTCCTTTGAGCCTTGCATTGATCTCAGTGGGTGGCGGATCTCGTAGTGATCACAGTGGTGGTTGTCTGGCTGGCGGTTGCAGTGGCTGTTGTCTGACTGGCAGTCACAGAGGCGGCATGAGCAGCCGTGGCTGCAAGCTGCTCGGTGGCGGGGATGGAGGTGATGTCATTGATCGCTGCGGTGCTGGAGGCTGGCACGGCATCATGGCTGATTGTGGATGATCAGTTGCAGAGGCTGGGAGAAGCTTCTGGAATGTTTGAGGAATGCTGACAATTGAGGTGGGAATATAAAAGTTTGTTGTACTCAGTTTTTGATGTTCGAAATGGCGCAGAAATATTGTTTGTTGAGTGTATAAATTCTTCTGAGGATGTTATACAGTAGGGGTTCTTTGGAGTTCTGAGAGAAGGTGGCCTTCAGTTGAGGCACAGCTGACTTCAGAGGGCTTAGGTGGCGGCGTATGGCTGCAAGCGTGGAACGGAGGATCTTGAAGGAGAAACGTTGCTGGAGATTTTGTATTTGTCATCTGTACTGGTTCATATCCAAACTATGTTGGTCAGAATGTGGTTCGGAGTCCATGTAGGATCAATTGGTTCTGTGGGCAGGCACTAAGGAAGGATCCAGGAAAATCAGCCCCCTTGATTGGCACCACATCTACAAACATCCACTCCCTCCATCACCGATACCCAATAGCAGCAATGTGTACAATCTTCAAAAAACACAGCAGAAATTCACCAAAGATCCTGAGACACC
>NW_025113771.1:0-1000 GCF_004010195.1 Chiloscyllium plagiosum
CCATCCTCTGTTAAAAAAGTCACCCTTCAGGTTCCCTTTTATTATTTCCCTTCTAACCTTAAAATGATGCCCTCTAGTCTTCAATTCCCCAACCCTGGGAAAAAGACTGAGTGCATTCACCCTATCCATGCCTCTTATGATCTATACATACCATCCTCTGTGTAAAAAAGTCGCCCCTCAGGTTCCCTTTTATTATTTCCCTTCTAACCTTAAAATGGTGCCCTGTAGTCCTCAATTCCCCAACCCTGGGAAAAAGACTGAATGCATTCACTCCATCCATGCCTCTCATGATCTTATACACCTCTATAAGGTCTGCCCACTCAGTCTCCTGCACTCTAAAGAAAAAAGGCTGAGCTTGTCCAAGCTCTCTCTATAACTCAGACCATTGAGTCCAAGCAACATCCTTGCAAATATCTTCTGCACTCCTTCCAATTTAATAACATCCTTCCCATAACAAGGTGACCAAACTGAACACAATATTCCAAGTATGACCTCACTAATGTCCTGTATAGCTGCAACATAACTTCCCAATTTCCATACTTGATGCCCTGACTGATGAAGCCCAGTGTGCCAAAAGCCTTCTTCACTGCCCTGTCTACCTGTGACTCCACGTTCAGAGAACTTTGAACCTGAACTCCAAGGTCCCTCTGTTCCACTACACTCATTTAGGCCCGACCATTCACCATGAAACTCCTACCTTGATTTCACTTTCCAAAATGCAAGACCTCACACTTATCTATATTAAACCCCATTTGTCATCTCTCAGCCCACTTCCCCAGCAGGCTGAGGTCCTGCTGCCATTTCTGATAACCCTCCTCACTGTCCACAACACTGCCTATTTTAGTGTTATCTGCGTGTGATGGTTTTTGAAAGAGCTCAGGGTTACTGAGGGACAGGAGGTCAAGCTTGCCAAGTGGACGTAGGGCTCAGGTCAGCTGGGACAATGCATGGGATAGAAGGGCTGAATAGTCACCACCGTCAGTACTACTGCTCCCCTCCC
>NW_025113772.1:0-1000 GCF_004010195.1 Chiloscyllium plagiosum
GATTTCTGCACCTGGACATTGAGATCTCTCTGTTCATCTACTCTGCCAAACGTTTTACCGTGAGCCCAGTACTCTGCATTCCTGTTACATCTTCTGAAGTTAACTTCCTCACACGTTTCTGCATTAATCGCCATTTTCCACTTCTCAACACAGCTCTGCATCTTCACTATGTTCCTCTGTAACCGACAACATCCATCGGCGCTACCACTACTCTGCCTACCTTAGTGTCATCTGCAAATTTACTAACCCATTCTTTGACGCTCAACTCCAGATCATTTATAAAAACAACAAACAGCAGTTTGTCATTTAATGATTATTTATTAATCATTTATTGATTCGTTTTTCTATTTATTCCTATCACTATTAAATCAATAGATCATTGGATGAAAGACATTACCTGGACCGTAACCAGGTCCCACTGTTGGAGAAAACCAAAACAGATCTGTTACTGAACATTGTAGAGAATTAATTGGAAAATTATAATTTCAGTATTTTCTGCTGAAATGTTGAGGTTCATTCCGAGCTAAACAGATTGTTGATAATGGTTACTCTTTGAAGATTTTCATGTACTTTCCAAAACTGATTGATTTTAATTGCAATTTACTCATCCCTTCTAACTTTCTAATGACTATCAAACAAGTCACATTGCCAATTTTCTCGATATCTTCTGAAAATTAACTGCATTTGATCCAAGTCTAAGTATGGTTCGAATCAAAAAATTCACCTCATTAATACTTTGCAACAAAACAATAGATGCTAATATTCAGGGTATTGTTAACAGAAAGGAGTTTGTGTCTGTCTGTCATCAAAACCGTTTTAGGTCACACTCTCTGTCCTAGTTCTTTTGGAGAAATTGATTTCTCAAATTGAAGACAATAACTTTGTCATCGTAACCTTTCCCTGTGGAACAAACACATTGTGTCAATGAACGACGTCTGCAAAGAGTCATTTGCACACTTACATTTTCAACACAATTGGTTTCATGTTTGATTCATTCAGA
>NW_025113773.1:0-1000 GCF_004010195.1 Chiloscyllium plagiosum
ACTGACACCACTCCCCTTGCGCTCAGTCACTCGCCCCTGGGCTGGGCAGCGGGAAGAGGGGCTGGGACCGCCTCAGTTTGGGTGGGGGGGTCGGTGGGCGGGGGCTCCATTTCTCTGCAACGTGCGGGCCATTCTGCAAAAGACCGGAGAGGCGAGTGTCAAAGAAAAAGGTTAAAACCAAAGAAATCCTGCCTGGGGGAGTGGAGATGGACCTCAAATCGAGAGACCTCCTTATCTATCTTTCTGGCACCCAGTCTCTGTGGGCACATTGTTCCTTCTATCCTCTCACCGCCCCCCCCCCACCCCATCTCTCATCTCTCTCTCTCTGTCCTGCCAACCCCACCTCCATTTCTCCTTTTCCTTTCCTTCTCATTCCCTCGCTCATCTCCCTTCTGCCTCATCCCTGCTTGCCCGTCCATTCAACTCCAACCACACACCACTTCGCCTCAGCCACCAGGTCAGTCGACCACATCTCGCGCCAATGGTCCCCTCCAAAACTATACCCAGGATTCCCGGGGTCGTTTCCTGGACGGCTACATTTATATTACCAGCCCATCTAGATAACGGCCAACTGTTTATTAATCACTTGCTGTTGCTGTGCACTCACTTCTTGTTATAACATTCTGATCCTGTGTGTTTTTTTGTTACGAATTTTTGTAGAACGAATGCCTTTAGTCAGGGTCAAACAAAATAGCTTTGTGGCTTTGATTAGGTTCCCGACAGTGTGGAAACAGGCCCTTTGGCCCAACCAGTCCACACCGACCCTCCGCAGAGTAACCCACCCAGACCCATTTCCCGTATCTGATATTTAGCATGGCCAATCCACCCTAACCTGCACATCCCTGGGCACTATGGGTAATTTTGCACGGCCAATCCACCCTCACCTGCACATCCCTGGGCACTATGGGTAATTTAGCATGACCAATCCACCTGAACCTGCACATCCCTGGGCACTATGGGTAATTCAGCACGGCCAATCCACCCTCACCTGCACATCCCT
>NW_025113774.1:0-1000 GCF_004010195.1 Chiloscyllium plagiosum
TAAAATGGATAAATCCCCAGGACCTGAGAGCTTTATGGGAAACGATCGCTGGGCCCGTCCCTAACATATTTGTACCGTCAATAGCCACAGGTGGAGGAAATCCTGAGGGACAAGGATTTACATGTATTTGGAAAGGCAAGAACTGATTAGGGATAGCCAACGTGACTTTGTGCGTGGGAAATCATGTTTCATGAACTTGATTGAGTTTTTTGAAGTAACAAAGAGGATTGATGAGGGCAGGGTGGTAGATGTGATCTATATGGACTTCAGAAAGATGTTCGACAAGGTTCTTCATGGGAGATTGGTTAGCAAGGTTAGCAAGGTCTCATGGAATACAGGAAGAACTAGATGATTGAATACAGAACTGGCTCAAAAAGGTAGAATTGAATTGAATTAATTGTCACGTGTACAGAGGCACAGTGAAAAGCTTTGTCTTGTGAGAAATACAGGCAGATCACAAACTTAAGTAGCATAGATAGTAAATAATATGGAAACAGTGGCAAAAACAAAAACAGAGGTACAGGCGAATGTGAAGAGTTTGAGAATCTATTCAGTATTCTAATAACAGTAGGATAGAAACTGTTGCAAAACTGGCTGATGCATGTGTTCAGGCTTCTGTACCTTCTTGCCAATGGTACAGGCTGTAGAAAAATACTGCCAGGGTGAATGGATCTTTGAGAATGCTGGCAACCTTTTCTGGACAGCGGGCCTGGTAGATGGATTCTATAGATGAGAGGTTGGCCTTTGTGATTGTCCGGGCTGAGTTCACCACTCTCTGTAACTGTCCCCGATCTTGAATGGTACAGTAGCCATACCAGGTAGTGATACATCCAGACAGAATGCTCTCGATGGAGCACGTATAAAAGTTGGCAAGGGTATTCGCCGTCATGCTAAATTTCCTCAGCTGCCTGAGGAAGAAGAGACATTGTGCCTTTGTAACCAGTGCATCCACATGAAGAGTCCAAGAAAGCTTGTTGTGGATGACTACTCCCAGGAGCTT
>NW_025113775.1:0-1000 GCF_004010195.1 Chiloscyllium plagiosum
TCTTCAAATAGTTTACAAGTCATAGAGGAAAAAGAAATAGAATTTCAAAAGTATAATGTTCTAATAGTTCTTGCTATATGCCTATGTTATAATTAACCAAGAAACATATTTCAATTCCACGGTACACTACACCCAAGCTTTTTGGCTGGAAAAGATCATTGGCAAAGACCATTTGGAAATTCTGCTCAAAATATTTTGATGACGAACAGATCAGTTGCACTGCTTTGATCAGTTTCACAATTAATTTGAGATAATAAATTGTTATATCCCTGATTAAGCTGGATTTGCAGGGAAAAAGAATAAAGGTTAACTGAATAATTTAATCTGCACAGTGCTTTAGGTGTTCCCAATCTGTGCGTTTTAAATAAAAAGTTACATTTTACAACAAAATATCAACTGAAGAATCATTCTTTCAAAAACAATTGCTATCGTGAATTATGTGACCAAGGCCAAATTCCGAATTAAATAAAATAATCCACTCATTAACTCACAGGGCAGCGCGGCGGCCCAGTGGTTAGCATTGCTGCCTCACAGTGCCAGGGGCCTCTGTTTGATTTCACCCTCGGGTGACAGTCTGTGTGGAGTTTGCACATTCTCCCTGTGTCTGTGTGGGTTTCCTCTGGGTGCTCCAGTTTCCTCCCACTGTGCGGGTTAGGTGAATTGGCTGTGCTAAAGTGAACACTGTTCAGGGATGGGTAGGTTAGGGTGCATTTGTCAGGGGTAAGTATAGGGTAGGGGGAATGGCTCTGGGTGGGTTACGTACTGTTCGGAGGGTCAGTGTGGAATTGTTGGGCCAAATGGCCTGTTTCCATACTGTTGGAAATCTACTCTAAAACTATCGGAATATTTGATGCGAAAGCAGAGAATGTATTTTACATCGATGTGTTCAGACATATGCAGAGTTTATAAATTTGCAGAAGACATAAACTAGAGGATAACAGAGCACATTGTTTATTCAAACTGAACATATTTTAATTAATATTCTTGCCTGATTATAGCA
>NW_025113776.1:0-1000 GCF_004010195.1 Chiloscyllium plagiosum
GGTGGATTGGGATCGATTGGAGGAGGCATAGGGAACATCTAAGGAATAAAGATGGGTTTATTTCCTTGGGATTCTTTATAAAGGGGTGGATTGGAAATATTTGGACCTTTTAGGATTCTAGACACCAGCAAGTGATTTGTGACTGTTGGGATCCTACACTCCCAGCAAGAAAAAAAGCTGCTCTCAAAGAGTATTGCAGAGGGGTAGCCTGTGAGTCTGTCTCTGGTCCACAGATCTTTGACTGTCTCATTGATGAGTTTACCCTCATGTGCCTTGGAATTGTACACTAAGAATTGGATTCACAATCTTAGGAAGGGCCTCTTTAAAACTATTTATTCAGGGGACATGGGCATCGCTGTCTGGGCCCAGTAGTTATTGCCCCGTCCCTAGTTGCCCCTTGAGAAGGTGGGGGTGAGCTGCCATCTTGAACCGCTGCAGTCCATGTGCTGCAAGTAGACCCACAATGCAATTGGGGACTGAGCCTCAGCGACACTGTAGAAACAGCGATATGTTTCCAAGTTTGAGAGTTATTTTGATTGACTAACACCTGACAAATGCAAGATTTTGATCTGTGTGCCACTTCTCTCGAGCCTGACCACCTGGTACCGTGCTAATGTTGTCATGAGAAACAGAGCTCAGGAGAATGTGGGCTTTGCTTTTGAAGGCCGGCTACTCGTAGGGATTGAAAGTAGAGTCTCCTTGGCCCAGTCTGCTCTCTGCTGTGCAGTGATGTGGAGAGAAGGGGGGGGGGGGTTTCTGAAACTTTGAACACAGCTCGTGGCCAGCCGAAGGTCAAACTCCATCTTCTCTTTCTGTCAGGTGCTCAACACGGGTAAGGTGCTGAGAACTTTGAGCTCTGCTTTCCTGAACATCCAGTGGCCTTATGAGATCAGCAATGGCAAATGGCTATTATACCCGATGAAGATCGAATTTGAAGGGGATGAGAATACCCAGTGCTCTCCTGCCCTTGCGATCAATCCACTCAAACTGGTAAGCAGCT
>NW_025113777.1:0-1000 GCF_004010195.1 Chiloscyllium plagiosum
ATTGTGTTGACATACAGAACAGATATACGCAGGTGAATGGACAACTCCTGTTCCTAATTTCCTTTCACAGGTGACACTGCTTATTAATATTCTTTAAATATTCCACATCGAGCTAACATCATCTACTTCCAGGAGATAGCAAAATAGAGCAGTAATTGTGCTTGCTTTCACAATTGCACCAAGCGAAAGGCCAACCCATTCATCAAGCTTTTCGTTGTCTGCAAACAAATTACTCACAAAGCCCAAAACTTCTCACAGTTACTCTGCATCCCCTTCTGGCAGGATCTGGGAATCCAATTTATTAAGTTGCAATAATTCCCTTGACCACTAGGGGATGCTGAGGCCTGTTGTAATGCATTCTGGGAAGCTTGGCCATCAGGAGGCCAGTTTCCAAACTGCTTTATTAGTCTGTTAAAAGAATATTTCGTTATCATCTATAAAATGTATATGATAGACTGAATGAGGGGAAATAAGAGACCAAAGGTAGAAATAAGCCAGCGTGCAAAGTCCACATTTCCCTTCAGCCTTTTAGATTATTGGTCATACCTACCCAGTAATTGCTTCAAGATTTTTGTACACAATTCTCCAATTTTCTCCCTTCCCACCTACCTACTCCTTCATGACATTTAACACATCAGGATCTTGGTTCAATGGATGTCAATGGATCAACACATCGATGTCTTAGTCCAACACTACACCATGGCTACCCAAATATTTCTCCCTCCAATTTTACATGACTGAAGTCCATAGGACAGTGTTGAATATTTGATCCATCCCATTCCCTCACAGATCTGCGTATATCTGAAACTGGCAGTTCTATTTAGCCCTAATGTGCACTTACATTAACTCTGTACACTGTCCCAAGCAACATCAAAACATCATTCTCAAAGAGTTGACACCAAGCTAGATCATAAAACAGCAAGAAAGCAGTTTTGCCTTGGTTTGAAGAATGAGATCAGATAGAGGCAAAGAAATTTAGTGACAGAATACCAGAGTTTGA
>NW_025113778.1:0-1000 GCF_004010195.1 Chiloscyllium plagiosum
ATTTCCAGAAACATCCTGGTAACTCTTTTCTGAACCCTCTCTACTTCAAAAATATCTTTCCTGTAACAGGGCAACCAGAACTGCACACAGTTCTCCAAAAGAGAATATCTTGTCAACCTCAACATGACGTCCCAACTCCTATACTCAATGGTCTGAGCAATGAAGGCAAATGTGCTAAATGCCTTCTTAACCATCATGTCTGCCTGTGACGCAAATTTCAAAGAATTATGTACCTGAACCCATAGATCACTCTGTTCTACAATAATATCCAGGGTCTTACCATTAATTGTTTAAGTCCTGTTCTTGTTTACATCACTAAAATTCAATACCTCACATTTATCCAAATTAAACTCCATCTACCACACCTCAGCCAATTAATCTAGATCTCTTTGCAATCTTACTTTCTTCACTGTCCACTATACCACCAATTTTGGTGTCATTTGCAAACTTACTAAACATGCCTCCCAATTTCTCATCAAAATCATTTTCATAAATGACAACCAAAAGTGGATCCGGTATCAATCTTTGTGGAACACCACTGGTCACAGGTCTCCAGTCCGAAGAACAACCCTCCTTCACCACCAACCTCTGCCTTCTACCATAAAACCCAATTTTGCATCTAACTAGCAAGCTCTCCATGAATCCCATGTGATTTAACATTACTAAATCAGTTCATCATGCAGAACCTTGTCAAAGGCTTTACTAAAGTCATCAAGCTTTTTGCTGAAAATGTGTTGCATAAGCCCGAAATCTCGATTCTCCTGTTCCCTGGATGCTGCCTGACCTGCTGCGCTTTTCCAGCAACATATTTCCATTCCTGAAATTAAGTTGGACAATGAGCAAGTTGTCAAAAATTGGGATAAATTAATGAGTTATGTTTCAGAGGAAAATAGAAATGTCCTGGAAGAGCTTTTGTTATTGTATGAGGATATGTGCGCATAAGAAGGAAAGTATTAAACTAATTATGCCTGATGTAGATATAGGAAATGTTGTTCCAATT
>NW_025113779.1:0-1000 GCF_004010195.1 Chiloscyllium plagiosum
CAGAGGGGTAGATGTGATCTATATGGACTTCAGTAAGGATTTTGATGAGGTTCCCCATGGGAGACTGAATGACATGGTTAGATCTCATTGAATACATGGAGAACGAGCCATTTGGATACAGGACTGGCTCAAAGGTAGAAGACAGAGGGTGGTGGTGGAGGGTTGTATTTCAGACTGGAGGCCTGTGACAAGTGCAGTGCCACAAGGATCGCTGCTGGATTCACTACTTTTTGTCATTGACATAAATGATTTGGATGCAAGCATAAGAGGTACAATTAGTAAGTTTGCAGTTGACACCAAAATTTGAGGTGCAGTGGAGAGCGAAGAGGGTCACCTCAGATTGACCAAATGGCCAATGGGCTGAGAAGTGGCAGATGAAGTTTAATTCAGATAAATGCGAGGTGCTGCATTTTGGGAAAGAAAATCTTAGCAGGACTTATATACTTAATGGTAAGGTCGCAGGGAGTGTTGCTGAACAAAGAGACCTTGGAGTGCAGGTTCATAGCTCCTTGAAAGGGGAGATGCAGATAGATAGGATAGTGATGAAGGCGTTTCCTTTATTGGTCAGAGTATAGAGTACAGGAGTTGTAAGATCATGTTGCGGCTGAACAGGACACGAGTTAGGCCAGTGTTGGGATATTGCATGCAATTCTGGTCTCCTTCCTATCGGAAAGATGTTTTGAAACTTGAAAGGGTTCAGACGAGATTTAAAGGATGTTGCCAGCGTTGGAGGATTTGAGCTATAGGGAGAGGCTGAACAGACTGGGACTGTTTTCCCTGTAGCGTCGGAGGCTGAGGGCTGACTTTATAGAGTTTTACAAAATTATGAGGGGCATGGATAGGGTAAATAGGTAAAGTCTTTTACCTGGGGTCGGGGAGTCAGAACGAGAGGGTATAAGTTGAGGGTGAGAGGGGAAAGATATAATAGAGAACTACAGGGCAACTATTTCACACAGATAATGGTATGTGTATGGAATGAACTGCCAGGTGATGTCGGGGA
>NW_025113780.1:0-1000 GCF_004010195.1 Chiloscyllium plagiosum
TCATAACCTAGAAAGTCCATCAACATCTGATTTGGAACAGCTAAATTGCTCAACAACATCAAAATCAGAACCAAACAAAATAAACATCTGGTTAAATGGCCATCCAGTTCTAACGGAGGTTGACACCAGCACAGCAGGATCAATGATTGCAGAACCAATTTTGAACAAAGTTCTCTGTGGACTCTAGCCCTTAAGTTTGCACAAGACTTCAGCTCGGCTGAGAACCTATACTGGGAAACATTTACAGATAAATGATATAACTTCAGTTCCGATTTCTAATGAAAAGCAGCTGGTTCAGTTACCAGTGCTTGTTGTAAAAGGCTAGAGCCCAAGCTTGATGGGGCAAAATTGATTACAAGGGATTCACCTAGATTGGCTCAATATTTTTCAATTAGATGCCTGAATGAAGTCCTAATTAAATACTTAGAAATCTTCTAAGCAGGTCTAGGGAGTATCAGAGGAGCCAAGGCCACATTGTATGTTGACCAGGAAGCAATTCCACAATTCTGCATGGCCTGCCCAGTGCTATTTTCCTCACAGGCAAAAGTAGAGGCAGAAATCACAAGGGGTGAAAGAGTGAAGGAATCATCAAAACAGTCCGATTTGTGAAAAGGGCAGCACTGGTTGTAAAGATTTTCAAACCCAACGGGTCAGTTCATCTTTGAGGGGATTTTAGACAAATGATAAATTGCCTTTTGCAGCTGGATAAATAGCCTATCCCTGCATTGAGTATTTATGCGCAAAGGTGACAGGGAGCCTGTCCTTCACAAATCTGGACTTCAGCTGCACTTACTTGCAATTGCACTTAGACGTGGATTTCCAGAAGTATTCTACAATTAATACCATAAGGGCTTATATGATACTTTCATTTGGGTTATCATCAGCCTGTGCAATTTTTCATTGGATGATGTAGAACATTTTGCAAGATAAACTTCAGGTCACCATTTACCTAGATGACATTCAAATAACAAGGAAAATAATAAGGAACACTTAGAGAGCT
>NW_025113781.1:0-1000 GCF_004010195.1 Chiloscyllium plagiosum
GGGATGCTGATTCTACCTTGAAGACCATAATGGATAAACAGTGATAAACTAGTCGCTGATTTCCTTGATAATTCATTACATGGGAAGTGTATTGTGTCATCTGTAAAGTCATATAAGATGCTACATAAAATACTGGTACAGCAGTGAATTTCCCAGAACTAACATTCCTGTGATAGTGACATAGTGTGATATGGAGTGGGAGAAAGTGAGGACTGCAGATGCTGGAGATCAGAGTCGAGAGTGTGGTGCTGGGAAAGCACAGCAGGGCGGGCAGCATCTGAGGCAGATTCCTGATGAAGGGCTTATGCCCGAAGCATCGATTCTCCTGCTCCTCAGATGCTGCCTGACCTGCTGTACTTCTCCAACACCACACTCTCGACTCTGATCCCCAGCATCCGAAGTCCTCACTTTCTCCTAGCCTTCTTCAATCTTGCATACACTCAATGGTTTGAGAATCTGTGGGGTCTCTGACACACCCTCAGGACGTCCCACAGCACTTTACAGTCAGTGATGTCCTCTTTTGAAATGTGTTCACCGTTGTAATGTAGAATACATCAAATTTAGGTAATGGCCTAATGGTATTACTGCTGGACTGTGGATCAAGAGACCCAAGTAATATTCTACGTACCTGGGGTTGAATCCTGCCATGGCAGATGATGGAATCTGAATTTATAATAATTATCTGGAATTAAGAATCTAATGGTGACCATGAATACATTATCGATTGTTGAGAAAACCCATCTGGTTCACTAAGGTCTTTTAAGAAATGAATCTGCCATCCTTACCTGGTCTGGCCTACATGTGACTCCAGACCCACAGCAATGTGGCTGACACTTAACTGCCATCTGGGCAAATAGGGCTGGACAATAAATGCTGGCCTAACCAGCAATGCCCTCATCCCATGAATGAAAAAAACATTTGTGTGTAGCAAACTTCCACAAGCAACAAAGTGTTTGTGATCAGTTGTCTGAAGGAGAATCGTTCTAGACTCGAAACAATA
>NW_025113782.1:0-1000 GCF_004010195.1 Chiloscyllium plagiosum
TGAATCTATTTGTACATGTATACCAACATTTATATCTTCTGCCCAATGAAAGAGAGTGGAGAGGAGTATAACCGGGCTGGGAGGGATCTTTGATTATGATGGGTGCTCTCCTCTGACTTGCAGACACAGCTTAAAGCACATGCAGGAAGTTTGCCACATTGCACATGCTCAGATGTGATACTGACCTCGCACAGTGCCAAACAGCAACATGTCCATTCTCTATCTGGCTGACAGATTGACTGTCACAAGCTGCCTGCCTCTCCTTCTGTAACTGATCAGTAAAGACCTTGTGCACGTAGAAATCAATGCGAGTCCTCACAAAGGCTGGCTGCCCATAAGACAAGGTGAAATGAGTGTGTAGTAAGAAAACAATATGAAGTATACAGAGGCTGGTAGCCTCCAAGTAAGTAGTAAAGTGAGTGGGCATTAAGAAAGCAAGCTCCTAGCCAGAAGATGCATCCTGTTCAAATGCATGTGTCTCTGAACACAACGTGATCCAGCAGGAATATGCAAGACCTAGGTGTCCCAAAGCTCCAAAGTGTTGAAGGACTGATGTGGTGTCTGAGGAGGTCCAGAAGCAGATGCAATGACATGGTGAGGCCGGTGGTGTGCGATGCTAACCTGTGTGTTCAAGGAGCTGAGGAGGCTAGTGACCACGGAACATTCTGGAATGTTGCATGTTGGCTGGGACAAGCAGTTGTTGAGCTCAACTGCCAGGTACCTGCCCTAACTTAGGTTCATAAGGAAGGAGAGAAGAATTGGAAAGGATGTATAAATAAGACAAGTTGGGGCTTTAATGAGATCCAAATGTATGGAAATAAGGTAGTCACTACTCAAATGGCAAGGTTTTGAAGTCACCATTCATGGCTGGAGGGGAAATTTAGGAAATCTTTCAAAATAAAGAGAATCTGATGTTTTCATTCTCACTGTAATTCCAACCTTTCTCACCCAGACTCACCAGGGAAGAGAAAAAAATCAGTCTGTATATCACCCATGCATA
>NW_025113783.1:0-1000 GCF_004010195.1 Chiloscyllium plagiosum
GCCACCGTGCCACCCACAAGCATAATGTTTAAATTACACACTTTATTGTGCACTTTCCTGGTGATCATTACTTACAATTTCCCACAGCTCTAAAGCCCAGGGATGTGTACAACATCAGCTAACTTATTCCAGACTGTATCTAATTCATTTTTTTCCTCACAGCCTATGAAGGACAGACTTCTACTTTCCATCACATATTTCTCCAATTTACATGTATCTCCTGCTACCAGTCCTCCTTTCTTTGTTAAACTATCAAATTGTGTTCAAGCATATTCCAATGCCATTGCAGTTTCCTGCTTGACTTAAGAATTACTCAGCATGCATCTAATACAGTCTAAAAATGCTGCTTCTCAGTTTCTCAAATTTAAAGCCAATTAAATGTTGACTTCTGGGATATCCAATTCCTAACACCACTGTTAATTTGGGAATAATTAGTACTTTCTTATCTATGGTGCAGTGGGCAGTGGTAACTTCTATCTCAGTCCTCTCCCCATACTTGACTGCTACCTCCTAGAAATGTCCTGAATTAACTTTCACCAGTACAAATGTCTACCAGCCACTGACTTGCAATTTCTTTCTTTTTGTATTTCGTGAGATATTGTGTTGATTCATTTGCATTATTGCAAACAAAACTAACAAAGTAACAAATAAAGTCATGATGATTAAAAAAAAAGATTCCTGAAGAAGGGCCTGTGCCCGAAACGTCGAATCTCCTGTTCCCTGGATGCTGCCTGACCTGCTGTGCTGTTCCAGCAATAAAGTTTCAACTCCAGATTCATCACAGCCTACAGTTTCCTGAATTAACTCATTGTGAAGAGGGCGCAATGCTTGTTAATGCAAATATGGCAAGGAGGAAGGTTGCAGGCAGCTAATACGTGCCATTTCCAGTTGATTGTCTATGATTGTCCTATTCATCAATAGCTCTAGCACCGAAATTCTACAACAGACACAAAGCTTTCTTATTGATGAGTTGGAGGGTTATGGAGAGCAGCCAGGAAAG
>NW_025113784.1:0-1000 GCF_004010195.1 Chiloscyllium plagiosum
CCTGGTGGCTGTTGATCCTTCATGTTAAATATATCGGTATCGGTTTGAAACCGATACAGGTTCACAGTGCGGAAAAAAGAAATTTAAGACAATTATCCAAAATAAAATGACAAAGTACAAACATACATTATTTTCAGCAAGTGATTTTTAAAAAGAATCATATTGGGGAGATATGTATAAATTCAACTTTTATCGTTAATAATGCAAAGAACAAAAAATATTGTGACCTTCTTTCAACACTACTTATTCTTTCAGGATATTCATTCAATTTTCTTTCAGTCACGACTGAATAACCTAAAGTTCTTATCACATTCAACCCCAATCATTTTCTAATCTTGTGAATTATGTGCTCCCTAGTTAATAATGCAGCGACATTAATTTTTCCCCCTCTTTTTCCTGTTTAATCTTTCATCTGATTGTTTCATTTTCTTTTCCATTTTAGTTTGCTTTTAAGTGTTTGATCTTAGTTGCTTTCATCTTGAATACTTGAGGCAGTCAATGCTCTGATTACAAGCCCCCGTTTCGTTATGTCATCACAATCTCATTACCGTGATATGCAGAAGTTGTCACAGGATATTAACAGATCTCCGCTGGCATTGCTCTCAACAAGTTGGATGAAAGACCCCTTCTTATATAAATATCAGAAGGCAGGACTGAATTTAATTGAAATAGATTTATTGTCACATGTACTCCCATGAGTACGCTGAAAGGTTTACAAGTCGCCACTTATGGCACCATTTTAGATACAAGGAAACCTTGGTACAGATTCTTCAATACAAGTTCTTAGGAAAAATAATTAGAAAAAATAAAGAAGTAGAATGTCTAGCATTGCAAGTTGTAGGAATAAATTAGAAAATAGAGAAATAAAAAGTTCAGAACAATAGTCCTTCCAACAGCTGGCACCTAGCCTCTAGTCCGCTGGACCTTGACTCCAGTCCGTGCTGGACCTTGACTCCAGTCCGCGCTGGGCCTTGACTCCAGTCCGCGCTGGGCCTTGACT
>NW_025113785.1:0-1000 GCF_004010195.1 Chiloscyllium plagiosum
GATAGACAACATTGACTGAGTCACATGAGTACCTGCCACGTACATGGTGGGAGGTGGCCCCATGCATAATGGTGGTAGCCATGTCCACACTCTGACATGGCTTGCAGTGCCTACTGTGATAGGGTTGTATGGAGTTTTTCTGAAAGCCAGCCAGTTTGCTAAGAATGTTGATCTGTTTGTGGTTTGGTGGTTGTTTAAAGGCGAGCGGTGGAGGTGTGGGTAAGGTCTTGGCGAGGTGCTCACATGTCGCAGGCTTAGACAGACAGACAGAGACAGAGAGACGGGTGAAGTGGGAACATCAGAGAACACTGGGGACATCACAGCACAGTGGGAACATCACAGAACAGTGGGAACATCACAGCGCAGTGGGAACAGCACAACACAGTGGGAACATCAGAGAACACTGGGGACATCACAGCACAGTGGGAACATCACACACAGGGGGAACATCACAGCACAGTGGGGACATCACGCACAGTGGGATCATCACAGCACAGTGGAAACATCGCAGAACAGTGGGAACATTACAGCACGGGGAGCATCACAGAACAGTGGGAACATTACAGCACAGTGGGAAAATCACAGAACAGTGGGAACATCACACACAGTGGGAACATCACAGTTCTTTAGGAACATCATAGAACAGTGGGAACATCACTGCACGGTGGGAACATCACAGACCAGTGGGAACATTACAGAACAGTGGGAATATCACAGAGGAGTGGGAACAGCACAGCACAGTGGGGACATCTCAGCACAGTGGGAACATCACAGCATAGTAGGGACATCACACACAGTGGGAACATCACAGTAGTGTGGGAAAGTCACAGACCAGTGGGAACATCACAGAACAGTGGGAACATCACAGCAAGTGGGATCATCGCAGCACAGTTGGAACATCACAGAACATTGGGTATATCACAGCACAGTTGGAACATCATGGAACAGTGGGAACAACACAACACAGTGGGAACATCACAGCACAGTGGGATCATCACAG
>NW_025113786.1:0-1000 GCF_004010195.1 Chiloscyllium plagiosum
CAGCAACATTCCCCAAGGCCTTTCCATTAAGTGTATAAGTCCTGCTCTGATTTGCTTTCCCAAAATGTAGCACCTTGCATTTATCTAAATTAAACTCCATCTGCCACTTCTCAGCCCATTGGTCCATCTGATCAAGATCCCATTGTAATCTGAGGTAACCTTCTTCACTGTACACTACACCTCAAATTTTGGTGTCATCTGCAAACTTACTGACTATACCTCCTCTGTTCATTTTATATAAATGACAGAAAGCAGTAGTCCCAACACCGATCCTTGTGGCACACCACTGGTCACAGGCCTCCAGTCTGAAAGGCAATCCTCCACCACCACCTTCTATCTTCATCCATTGATCCAGTTCTATATCCAAATGGCTAGTTCTCCCTGTATTCCGTGAGATCTAACATTAGATTAGATTAGATTGAGAGTGGTGGGTGTGTGGAATGCTCTGTGGAATGCTCTGCCCCAGAGGGCAGTGGAGGCCCAGTCTCTGGATTCGTTTAAAAAAGAGTTGAATAGACCTCTCAAGGATAGTGGAATCAAGGGTTATGGAGATAAGGCAGGAACAGGATTGAGGATGATCAGCCATGATCATATTGAATGGTGGTGCAGGCTCGAAGAGCAGAATGGCCTACTTCTGTACCTATTGTCTATTCAAGATCGACCTGAAGATTACAGAGCTGTCCAAGAACAGCACCACATTTTGTTTATGGAATATGAGAATCAGTATCAAAGCGAGCACTTCTCGTCTATCCTTCAAATTAACTGGCATGCTAGACCGTTTCGAAGGGCAGTTAAAAATCAACCACAATGCTAAAGGCCTGGACCATATAGGCCAGACTAGATAAGGAAGGCCAATTTCCTTTGATAATAGGACAATAGTGAACAGAATGAGTTTTTAACCACAATTTTGCATCTAATTCTTTCATGGGATGCGAGTCTTGCTGGCTTGGCAAGCATTTATTGCCCATCCCATATAGTCCTTACAAAGGTGGTTGCAAGT
>NW_025113787.1:0-1000 GCF_004010195.1 Chiloscyllium plagiosum
AGGCTGCTATTCAATGGAGAGGACTTCCAGAAATGGAACAGTACAAAGGGATTGGTGTGTTCCTGTGTATGAAACATAACGTCAGCATGTTGATACAGCAAGTAACTAGTTTGGTACATTAGGTGGGTTCCTGTGATGAATGGAGAGTGTTATTCAGAACCTCTAACATGGGGAGGCAATTACTCATTGTGGTTGAAATGAATGAGGAGTAATACTGCTGAAAAATACAAGATCCCGAGGGGACTTGACAAGTTAGATACTGAGAACGTGTTTCCACTGCTGGGTGTGGTATTGAACTCAGGGATGCAGATACCGAATATGGAATATCGATTTCAAACTGAGATGCAGAGTAATATCTTCACTCAGAAGGTAGTGAATGTCTTGAATTCTCAAACGCAGAGAGTTGTGCAGGGGTACAAGGAGTCGGCAAGAAAGCGGAGTTGAGCTCTGGAGTAGGTCAGCTATGTTCATATTAAATGACAGGGCGAGCGTGCAGGACTGAATGGCCTGCTCCTGTTCCTATTTCGTATGTTCTCATGTTATGCTTTTGGAAAATAACTGGATATTTTGATGTAAGTCATGCAGTACAATGTTGCATTCAGGAGGAGAAGAGGACTTGTTTGAGTTAACCCTGGGTGAGGTAGGAGGCTTTATTCACAGTGAATCTGGGTCTGTAACATGACGCACATCTGCAGCAGACGTTACAGAGAAGGGAAGCTACTGGTATGGATTGAGGAATGGCTGTCTGACGGAAGGCAGAGAGTTGGGATAAAAAGGTTCTTTTTTGGAATGGCAGCCGGTGACAAGCGGTGTCCCGCAGGGTTCAGTGTTGGGGCCGCAGCTGTTCACATTATATATTAATGATCTGAATGAAGGGACTGGGCGCATTCTAGCGAAGTTTGATGATGATACAAAGTTAGGTGGACAGGCAGGTAGTACTGAGGAAGTGGGGAAGCTGCAGAAGCATGTAGACAGTTTGGAAGAGTGGTCCAGGAAATGG
>NW_025113788.1:0-1000 GCF_004010195.1 Chiloscyllium plagiosum
GCATATGGAAACATGCACAAACAAGTCGGAACTGAGGCCATGGCAGACCAGAAACCAAACACCTCTGTATCTCATTCGAGTCTCAACAACAACTGGCAATCTCGTGTTCGCACCATGCAACATGTTCAATTGTCAAAATGAATTGTAAACAGCAAGCTCCATTCTAATCGTCGGGCATTTTTTCTACTTGAATTTCTCAACAAATATCAATGGGTTCTGTTCAGTGTATGTGATTGAGTGCGTTGGTGGTGATACAATCACTGAAATATTGTAATGGCAAGCAAGCTCAAAGTCTCTTTCTCCATCGATGAACATTTCTGTTGATGAACTTTCAACTTCCTGGAAAAATACACGATGGATCTTTCTATTCCCTCGTCATCCTTCCGCAGAAGCGTCGCACCAACACCCACAGCACTGGCATCGATAGCCACCATGAAATGCTTTGTGTAATCCAGTATGCCCAATATTGAGGCAGCGATTAATACAATTTTTAGGCTGTCAAATGCCTTTTCACAATCCGCTGAAAAATGAATCTTTTTAACAATCTTGGTTAGTGGAGTAGCCACGCTGCTAAAATTCGGCAAAAACGTATATTAAAATCCATTTAATCCCAGAACCATCGTACTGTTTTTTTTTCATCGACAGTGTGGGACATCCCCCAATGACTTTCGTTTTTGCATCCCCCGGACCATTTATCCATGTGCAATAACGTGGCCCAGGGAAGGTGACTTGGGCTTAGCAAGTTCACTATTAGCTAAGTTTACCACCAAGTATGCCTCCCGAAGTCGAACAAAAATGTCAGGTGCTGTAAATGTTCTTTCCATGAGTGACTAAAAATCATCAGATTTTTCAATGCCCACAGCACAGTTGAGTAATAGATCAATGGATTTATTAATCAGTCTCCGAAAAGTGGCTGATGCGATTTTCATATCAAGTGGCATCACCTTAAACTAAAGTCCGAAATTGTCTTTGCTCTGTCTGACACGTACCTGCCAGTAAC
>NW_025113789.1:0-1000 GCF_004010195.1 Chiloscyllium plagiosum
CAGCTAGTTTCTGAGCTTGTAAGTTTCTTCATAATGTTTTTGGTCTATCCTGTATTATAATCTTGTATTGTTTGCCATAGCTTTTCTCTTCTCTCTCTCTCTCTCTCTGACTGTTTAAAATCTTGAATCAAAAAAATTCTGAATTCAGGAATGGGAGAAAGCTGGGAGAATACTCAATACTGAGGAGGATTGCAAGAACTTATCAGGTAGACGTTAATAAATCTGCAGAGTGGGAAATTATTTGCAAGTGATATTGAACAGAGGGAGCATACTTTTGTAGGAAGAGTAGCAACATCACTTATTAATTGGAAGGTGCAATTTGAGTGGGGTCATGTAACGAAAAGATCCTTGAGTACAAATACAATGATCACTGAAAATTAGGCCACAGGAGGAAAGCCATTAAAAAAGTTAAAAATCACACAACACCAGGTTATAGTCCAACAGGTTTGTTTGGAAGCATTAGCTTTCTTACAGTCTTATTCCCCACAATCACCCGATGAAGGAGCAGCGCTCTGAAAGCTAGTGCTTCCAAATAAACCTATTGGACTACAACCTGGTGTTGTGTGATTTGTAACTTTGGGAAACAATGAGACTGGAGATAAGGGAGTTTTTCACTCAATGATTCATCCGAATGCTATTGATCCTGAGAAAATATTGGAAGATGATTTCACGAATAAATGTAAATGTCATTTGTAAAAGCACAAAGCTGAGGAACTTACAAGATCACAAGTAAAAGGTATGATCTGGGCCTATCTCTGCCTGGTCTTTTACAGTGTCAGCACAGACAGGATGGTCCAAATGGCAATTTTTTTTATTCTGTAGCTTTCTACGATTCCATGATCCAAATACAACATGGACCCAGCCAATACTTACCTTTATATTCCACTTTGCCCTTAACTGTGACCTCAAGTTTGAAATAATTGCAGGTGTCCTTAGGTTCCTCCAGCAGTTGGTACGTTTTCAGGAACTAACATTTTTTGGAGAGAAAGATAAAATCTTG
>NW_025113790.1:0-1000 GCF_004010195.1 Chiloscyllium plagiosum
ATTTACAATGGAGATTGACCCATTGGCAGAGGCCGTCCGGAGTGACCACAATATAATTGCCCTGGAGGCAGGATCAGGATGGCATAAGATCACCCTTTACACAGATGATGCTCTTCTCTTTCTAACTAGTTCGATGATATCTATGTTGAAACTTTATTGCTGGAACAGCACAGCAGGTCAGGCAGCATCCAGGGAACAGGAGATTCGACGTTTCGGCACAGGCCCTTCTTCAGGCCTGTGCCCGAAACGTCGAATCTCCTGTTCCCTGGATGCTGCCTGACCTGCTGTGCTGTTCCAGCAATAAAGTTTCAACTTTGATCTCCAGCATCTGCAGACCTTACTTTCTCCTCGATGATATCTATGCCCCATTTAATATAAGTGATTAATTTATTTGGATTTTTTTCAGAGTATAAAATCAATTTTATGAAATCAGAGGCCATGCCTGTCTCGGATCATATTAGAGTATCTGATCTTGGAAGTTGAATCCGATTCCCTTTCAGATGGTCAGAGGGAGGTTTCCTGTATTTAGGTATTTTTATCACCCCGGCCTCAATCAATTAGATAAGGCTAACTTCCTGGGAGGATCTTCCGATACCATAGTTGGGTAGAATTGCTCTGGTCGAAATGAATGTACTTCCTCGTTCATTATATCCCATGCAAATGCACCTTTTGATGCTGCCAAGGTAGCCTATACGGAGGTTTACAGTCGGCTTTGATCTTTTATTTGGCATCACAGGCGGCCTCTTACGGAGCTCACCCTATTTCAGCTTCCGCGGGTCTGAGGGATGTGGATTTTACACACTTTAAGAAATGTCAATTGAGTTCCCTCCTAGCCTATGTGGCTGATTGGGCTTGCCAAGACCCGCGGTCAATGTGCTTGGACATCGACGTCTCCCAGGCAAAATGTCCCCACATTAATCTGTTGTTCATGGACAAGATGAGGACTGTTATGGACCATTGCAGAAACCCACTGTCCTTAACACAGATAAAACATGGAGAA
>NW_025113791.1:0-1000 GCF_004010195.1 Chiloscyllium plagiosum
CAGTCCCGAAAAGGTAATAATCTCTTTCTTATTACTCACTTCCACCCAAATGACTTCCTGGATGTATTCCCAGAAATATCTTCCTCAGTACAGCTGTAATGCTATCCCTTATGAAAAACGCCACCCCGCCCCCCCTCCTGTCTTGCCTCTTTTTCTATCCTTCCTGTAGCATTTGTATCCTCGAACATTAAGCTGCCAGTTCTGTCCATCCCTGAGCCTGTTTTTGTAAATGCTCTTATATCCCAATCTCATGTTCCTAACCATGTCCTGAGTTCGTCTGCCTTCCCTGTTAGGCCCCTTGCATTAATGTAAATGCAGTTTGATTTATCGGTCCTACCTTGTTCTCTGCTTTGTCCCTGCCTACCCTGACTGTTTGACTTGCTTTTCTTCTCAACTGTACCAGTCTCAGATTGATCTCTTTCCTCACTATCTCCATGAGTCCCACACCCCCACCTCATTACTTTAAATCCTCCCAAGCAACTGCAGCAATCTCCCTTTAATTCCCTTCCAATTCAGGTGCAATCTATCCTTCTTGTCACTCCAACCCGAAAAGAGCTTCTAGTGATCTAAAATGTGATCCCTTCTCCCATACACCAGCTCCACAGCTATACATTCATTTGGACACTGCCCTCCCTCCCCTTCCTAGGGCTCCCCATCTCCATCAACAGTGACCGACTCAACACAGACATCTTCTACAAACCCTTCGGCTCCCACAGCTAAACAAGGACAGAATTCCCCTGATCTTCACCTTCCATCTCACCAACCTCCCGATACATTTCATCATCCTCTGCCATTTCCGCCATTTCTGCCACCTACAAATGGACCCCAGCACCAGAGATATATTTCCCTCCAAACCCTTATTTTCTTTCTGTAAAAACCATTCCCTCCGCAACTCCCTTGTCAGGTCCACACCCCATACTCCACTAACCCACCCTCCCCTCCTGACAACTTCCTCGGACACAACAGAAATTGCAAAACCTGTGCCTCGAACTCCCTCTCA
>NW_025113792.1:0-1000 GCF_004010195.1 Chiloscyllium plagiosum
AGAAGCAAGTAATATCTGATCATGCAATTGGGATATTCATCACGCTTGCAAATACTGAGAGGGGTAAAAGAGCAAATCTGTGAGGATATTATGGAAATATGTAGGAACTTTGGAATGATGATAACAGGAGTCTCAAATTATCCAAGCATTGACTGGGGAAATGTTAAAATAAAGCATAAGGTGGAAGAGAAATTTCTGCAATGCTATGCACAGAACTTTCTTGACAGAGAGGTTTGGAGATGATTGATAAAGGGAATGCATGAACGTTGTCTCCATGAAAATATTTGGGAAAAAGTGCCACAAAGCAGATTGGTTAACAAGATCAAGGCCTTCAACATGTAAAGGGGGTGTGAGCTTGGATTAAAAAAGTGCTTTAAGGTCAGAAAACATAGCATAACAAAGGTAAGCTGAGGTGTGGACTAATCGGATCAGGCAAGATCTTATTGAATGGCAGAGCGGGCTGAATAGCCTACTTCTCCTCCTGATTCATGTGTCTGTATGTTCATGGTTTTTCAAAACTGAGAAGAGTCAGAGAGATCGGCAGCAATGAAAGAAGGGCTCTTCAGCCAATCGATTCTGCGCCGGTCAAAAGCGATCACCTAACCATTCTAACCCCATTTCCCAGTACCTGACCCATAGCATTGTATATTCCCCACTACCCTGGAGATGAAAAAGATTCTTCCTCACCCTGCACTCTAAACCTCCTGCCCTTCACCTTCAATCCATCTCCTCAGTCACTGATGCCTCCGCTCAGGGGAAACATTCCTTCCCATATACACTGTCTATGTCCCTCATAACTTGATGCATCTCTGTCATCTCTCCCCACAGTCTCCTTTGCTCCAAGGGAAACAACCCCAGATTGTCCAATCTCTCTCCATTACTGAATCTCCCCAGCACTGGGCAACCTCCTGGTATCTCTCTATTGATCCAACCTCAGTGCCATTGCATTCATCTTCTCCAACCTTTCATCATAAGTGAAGTTTCACAACCTTGAAACTAT
>NW_025113793.1:0-1000 GCF_004010195.1 Chiloscyllium plagiosum
TGCTGGTCCAGATCCCGAAAGGATCGACCACATTGGTGCTTTCTCCCTCGACCTGGATGTATCTTCTCAGGAAGGTCAGGACATCTGCTGCTGGGACGTGTGGGGTTGTACATATGGATTGTTACAACCCAACTCCTCTGTGCAGGAAGCACACACAACGGGACCGCTGACAAGATGGAGAACAGAGGTTCCCTTTCCTTCTCCTTGAAGACCTTCAGAAGCTGCTTGCAATTCTTCACGCTCCTGAAGGTCACGTCAAAATAACCTACCACAAGGAAATCTTACAGGCAGTACATTTTTTTTTTCTCATCTGCACATCACAACCTCATTCAGAACTTATAGCTCGACAGTATGTCAGTCTGGCTTTGCGGTTTTGCGCAGACAAATTTGGGCAACTTGTCACATTTGCCAGCAGTGAACAGTCAAGGGGGTGAACGTTGCCATATAACACTGCTCTAGATCAAATGTCACACCTACAGTATGTGCCAATCACACTGAATATGTTTCCACAAAATGGCCATATGTCAGAGTCTAAGCAGAGTCATCCTTAATCAAGTCAACAGAGACTATTGTCAGTCAGCATGCCCCCACCAGAGTTGGTCAAGGGCAGTGACCAATCTCAGAACCAGGAGGCCAAGAATCTATTGTCCTCAAAGCCATTTCCTTGGGATTAGCAAGTGCATTGCCACCACAGAGTCAACGTCCCAGGACACTGTCACAGATCTGCAGGCTGTACATGTCCGCTTTTTAAAAAATTTTTTTAATTTCAAAAATATACTTTATTCATAAATAATTTGATGGTCTGTACAATTGGTCATGCCATACGTATGTAAACATTTACATACAGAGATCAAAACTTATCATTTTTATATAGGTCTGTACATTTTTTTGATCATATGCTCAGATAATTAGCTGAGGCGTCAGCAGAGCCCAAATGACTGCATGGGCCCCCTGTTCTTCGTAAGACAGGCAGACTTTACACGGTGGTCTTTCCCCACCG
>NW_025113794.1:0-1000 GCF_004010195.1 Chiloscyllium plagiosum
GAAATGGGAATCGAGATCAGTCTGGGAGGTGGCGGGGGAGAGAGAGGCCAGAGGCCATGGTGGGGTGAGGGTGGACTGGAAAGAGAAACTGGGGCCCAGAGAGGAGACCTGTTGCCTGGAGTGAAATGATGATGGATGGGGAAATTAGACTGGACAGTGGGCAGGATGGGATTGCTCAGTGACAGACAGGGTCTGCAAAATAGAGTGTGGGCTATAGAGTAGTTGAATGGGGGGAAGCGTGAGGGGCTACGGTGAGGGTGGAGTGAATAGCTACAAGGGTAGATGAGGGGCTATGAAGTCGGGTAGTGAGGAGGTACAAAGGGCAACGTGCCACTCTTTGGACGTTTCAGTTTGAGATGTTTGGGGTTGGGGTTCAGCCTTCGCTTTATAACAGTATTGACAACATTATCTTGAATGCAATGGAGTCAACCAGCCTCTCGCTCTGGTTGTGGGTGAATCGCCTTAATTTGGCTCCTGACTCAAAAACCACAGAGAATCAACTGCTGAAATAATGATTTACACTTTATTGCTCGTAGCAACCAAAAATAAAACCCCTCAAGTTTGTTCAGCCTCACCCCCCAGACTTGGCTATCATCCAATTGATGGCAGTACGTAACTGGTTTTCCACCGACAGTGCCCAGGGGTTCTCTGGAAGTGTCCAGGGGTTCGATGCAGTATTGTTCTTCTAAGTACTGCTGCTGCTGCATTGATCTGGAGTTGAATTCTGGTGGCGGTTCCTCAATTTCAAATTTGTGGTGTGACTTTTTTTAGACTCTAACATCACCTCACATTGCTGGAGACCTCAGGTCTGTTGCTTACCTTCTTATCTTGAGGGTTAGCTCTCTGTTTGAAACAGCCTGCCCTGCAATTAACCCCTTTATGTCAGGGCTTTCCTTCTACAGACAGACTTAAGTGTCCTTTTGTCACACGGTTATTAAACAACATTATCTTGCCTGTCCTAGGAAACAACTTATTGTGTTGCCTCCTCCTTCCCAGAGGT
>NW_025113795.1:0-1000 GCF_004010195.1 Chiloscyllium plagiosum
GTTTTTGATGAATAAGCATGTCAAGAGTTACAGTGAGTAGTCAGGAGAATGGAGTTGAGAAATCTCTAAGCCACTATTTAATGGCATTCAGAGTCGATGGGCCTAATGTCCTAATTCTGCGTTTTTAATGCCCGTGTGGTCTCATGCTATCAGTTATTTTCTTCCTGGGACACGAGCAGAGAATGAGTTTAATACATATTTGATTGAAAAAAGTCAGTGGTCCTATTGGACAGGTTTAGAGGGCTGAATGGTTTATGTCTATGCCTAATTATTCTGTCCTTCTGTTTCAAAAGAGGTGGAGATTTCATGTTAGGTTAACACAGTTTAAAATAATAGGTCCCACACTGAAATAAGGTCGCCCTTTTCACTTTAGTGTTGTACTATCTGTAGGGTCCTCATCCCCAGGGAGCAGTGAAGACTCAGTTTTTGAAGATATTCAAGGCTGAGCTCGAGTGATTTTTGCTGGACAGGAGAGTCAATGTTTATTGGGAACAGGCAGGAGACGGATGATCAAACACAATCGGTTCAGTCATGAGCATTCTGACTGGTGTCGCCGAATGGCCAACTGCTGTCCCTACCCCATGTGTTGTTCCCTCAATCCACCTTCGAGGCTGTTACAGAGAAATGCTGCTGTCCCTACGTCCTGTCTTGTTCTCGTAATCCACGCTCGATGCTGTTACAGAGATATACTGCTGCCCCATCCCATGTGTCGTTACCTCAAGCCACCCTTCAATGTGGTTACAGAAATATACTGCTGGCCCTACCCAATGTGTTGTTCCCTCAGTCCACCCTCGATTCTGTTACATTGATATACTGCTGCCATTATCCCATGCATTGTGCCCTCCATCCACCCCCTCGAAGCTGTTTACAAAGATAGGGGACTAGTCATTATCGTTACCATGAGACTGGAGGAGACCATTCTGCCTATTTAATGAGTTATAGAGGAAAATAGAACGAATCATTTTAACTCATTGAGTACATTTTACTGCACAGGACGTCA
>NW_025113796.1:0-1000 GCF_004010195.1 Chiloscyllium plagiosum
GGACAGAATCCTACTGGTCCTCACCTACCACCCTACCAACCTCCATGTACAACGTATCATCCGCCGTCATTTCCACCACCTCCAAACGGACCCCACCACCAGTGATATATTTCCCTCCCCTCCTGTGAGAGGTAATTTCGGTTTAAACTTTAAGATGTGCCTGGACCACAGACTGATCGAAAATAAAAGACAAAACTTTTGTTTCTTTTCTAACAACCATTTTAAATACTCAAAAGTAGAATAGTTTAAATTGTGCAGAATGCTGACAATTTGTGAGCGATAGTAAAAACAAGCAGGCTCTTGATTGATGAAGCCATTCACACAGCAGGGAAGGATAAGTCCTTGACTGATAAGACTGCTAGCACAGACAGAGAAGAATAAGTCTTTGACTGATAAGACTACAGGGTGAGAAAAACAACAACTTTAGAGACTCTGAAGACATTTGTTGCAGACTTTGTGATAAAAATAATGATGTTTTTAAGAATGTGAACCTCATGGCTTGTTGGAGCCAAGGAGAGGAGGGACTTGTGCTGTATATAATGGGAGACTTTGTAAGCCTCAGCGCGCCTTTTCTTTAAGTGTGCCCGACTCTGCAGACTTGACTTGTTAATAAAACTTTGTTTTCCTGAATTTGTCTAGAGCGATTATTGAGAAGCGATTTTCGTTTCTAACACCTCCCTTTCAGCGTTCCTCCGTGACTCCCTCGTCAGGGCCACACCCCCCACCAATCCAACCTCCACTCCCAGCACCTTCCCCTGCAACCGCAAGAAATGCAAAACTTGCGCCCACACCTCCCCCCTTACTTCCCTCCAAGGCCCCAAGGGACACTTCCATATCCGGCACAAATTCACCTAAACCTCCACACACATCATCTATTGCATCCGCTGCACCCGAGGCGGCCTCCTCTATATTGGGGAGACAGGCAACCTACTTGCGGAACGTTTCAGAGAACACCTCTGAGACACCCGGACCAACCAACCCAACCACGCCGTAGCCCAAC
>NW_025113797.1:0-1000 GCF_004010195.1 Chiloscyllium plagiosum
CAAATGGAACTATCAGGAAAAGGGAGCCATTGCCTTCTGATGTCTTCAACATCTCCCTTCGCTCAACACGGATTCCTGGATCTCTCTTCTCTCTCTCTCTCTGTAAAACTGTCTGAGATTCACATGGTCTTACATATAGCCACGAGATGAACTTTCGTTCCCATGACCTCTCTGTCAGTTTCCTGTTTGGACTGGAAGAGCAGCAGCAGGCCATTCAGCCCATCGAGTCTGCTTCACTATTTAATGAGATCATGGCTGATTCGATAATGCTCAGCTCCATTGACCTGCTTTGTTTGTACAATCCTTCCTTTACTGATTAAAAATCTGGTTATACAATCTCCTTAACCGCCAATCTTACCCGCTCTGGCCTACACGTGACTCCAGACCCACTGTTCCTATCTGCCCTCTGGACAATTATTGATAAGTGCCTCTGTCCTGGAAATGAATTAAAATCAGCCCTACGCAATTCTCTGGGCATCAGAGAGTCAGTATCTCCAGGAGAGGGTGAGGAGGCGAGGGGGAAATGAAGTAAATTGAGGCCATTTGGCCCATCGAGTCTGCACTGACCTTCTGAAAAGCATTCCATCTCAGCCTTGAATATACATAATGACCCTTATACTTAAGGGCGGCACAGTGGCTCAGTGGTTAGCACTGCTGCCTCACAGCGCCAGGGTTCGATTCTAGCCTCGGGCGACTGTCTGTGTGGAGTTTGCACATTCTCCCCGTGTCTGTGTGGGTTTGCTTTGGTTTCCTCCCACAATCCAAAGATGTGCAGGTTATGGTGAATTGGCCAAGCTAAATTGCCCGTGGTGTTCAGAGATATGCAGGTTAGGGGTAAATGTAGGGGAATGGGTCTGGGTGGGTTACTCTTCAGAGGGTCGGTGTGGACCTGTTGGGCCGAAGGGCCTGTTTCCACGCTGCAGGGATTCTATGACCCAGCCCTCTGCAGTAAAGAGTTTCACGATCTGCCTCTTTCTATTTCTGTAACTTCACCTGACTC
>NW_025113798.1:0-1000 GCF_004010195.1 Chiloscyllium plagiosum
TTGCCTGATTGAGAACAGTCCTGGAGTTTAGTACTGTCTCGTTGAGAACAGTCCAGTAGTTTAGTCCTGTCTCGTTGAGAACAGTCCGGGTGTTTATACTGCGTCATTGAGAACAATCCTGGAGTTTAGTATTTCCCGATTGAGAAAATTCCGAGAGTTTAGTACTGTCTCATTAAGAACAGTCCTGGGAGTTTAGTATTGTCTAACTGAGAACAGTTCTGGAGTTTGGTACTGCCTCATTCAGACCCGTTCTGGAGTTTAGTACTGTCGCATTGGGAACAGTCCGGGAGTTAGTACTATCTCATTGAGGACAGTTCTGGATTTTAGTACTGTCTCGTTGAGAACAGACCAGGAATTTAGTACTGTCTCGTTGAGAACAGTCCAGGAGTTTAGTCCTGTCTCGTTGAGAACAGTCCGGGAGTTTAATCCTGTCTCGTTGAGAGCCATCCTGGAGTTTAGTCCTGTCCATTTGGGAACAGTCCGGGAGTTTAGTACTGTCTCATTGAAAACAGTCCGGGAGTTTAGTCCTGTCTAATTGGGAACAGTCCGGGAGTTTAGTACTGTCGCATTGAGAGCAGTCCGGGAGTTTAGTCCTGTCCATTTGGGAACAGTCCGGGAGTTTAGTACTGTCTCATTGAAAACAGTCCGGGAGTTTAGTACTGTCTCATTGAGAACAGTCCGGGAATTTAGTACTGTCTCATTGAGAACAGTCCGGGAGTTTAGTACTGTCTCGTTGAGAACAGTCCTGGGAGTTTAGTACTGTCTCATTGAGAACAGTCCGGGAGTTTAGTACTGTCTCATTGAAAACAGTCCGGGAGTTTAGTACTGTCTCATTGAGAACAGTCTGGGAATTTAGTACTGTCACATTGAGAACAGTCCTGGAGTTTAGTCCTGTCTCATTGAGAACAGTCCTGGAGTTTAGTACTGTCTCATTGAGAACAATCTGGGTGTTTATACTGCCTCATTCAGAACAATCCTGCAGTTTAGTATTTCCCGATTG
>NW_025113799.1:0-1000 GCF_004010195.1 Chiloscyllium plagiosum
GCTGACTGACCTCACTCTGCAAAGTAATTCACATTGTCAAGCGCAGATTTAGCCCACTCTGTCAAAGTAGTACACACAGGCACGAACAGACTGATCCCGCTCTGTCAATGTAACCCACCCAGGGAAGACCAGACCGACCCCGATCTGTCAATGTTACTCACCCAAGGATGTGCAGACTTATCCCACCCTGTGAATGTAACTCACACTGGGAAGAGCAGACTGATCCTACTCTGTCAATATAACCCTCCCAGGCAAGAGCAGACTGACCGCATTCTGTCAATGTAACACACCCAGGGAAGAGCAGACAGACCCCGCTCTATCAATGTCACACACCCAGGATAGAGCATACTGACCCCACCCTGTACAACATACTTACGCACCAAGGGCAGACTAATGCCACTCTGTCCAAGGAACTCACAGCGAATAGCAGACTATTCCCACTCTTTCAAAGTAACTCAGCCAGTGAATAGCAGAGTGATCCCACTCTGTTAATGTAACTCACACAGGCAAGCGCAGCTTGACGCCACTGTATCAAACCAATTCACACAGGGAAGAGCAGAATGACGCCACTCTCTCAATGTACACACCCAGTGAAGAGCAGACTGACCCCACTCTATCAATGTAACCCACCCTGGGAAGTGCAGACTGACCCCACTCTGTCAATGCAACCCACCCTGGGAAGAGCAGACTGACCCCACTCTGTCAATGTAACCCACCTATAGAAGAACAGTCTGAGCTCACTCTGTCAATGTGACCCAAGCAGGGAAGAGCAGACTGACCACACTCTGTCAATGTAACGCACAAAGACAAGAGCAGACGGACCCCACTCTGTCAATGTAAATCACACAGGCAAGCGTAGCTTGACGCCATTGTATCAAATCAATTAACACAGGGAAGAGCAGAATGACCCCACTCTCTCTATGTACACACCCAGTGAAGAGCAGACGGACCCCATTTTGTCAATGTTACCCAACCATAGAAGTACAGACTGACCTCACTC
>NW_025113800.1:0-1000 GCF_004010195.1 Chiloscyllium plagiosum
GAGGTCCACGGGTCTAGGTCATTTTCTTAGATCTGTCTTGTTGTTGAGATCATGACGGACAGAATCTGCATTGTGACTCCAGGAGGAGCTGTTCAGCCAGAGTGGGCAGGCAGTTGAGAAGCATAATGCCTTTGGATTGTGGTAGTTGGCAGGGGGATTTATCTCTTGTTATCACATTTGGCCTTATGTCCGTTTGCAAAGGTGGTTGTAGAGTGAATACCTCAAAGGACCCTGAGCAAACTCTCCCCCTTCCAGGTGGGGCAATGAGGTTATATGGCTGAGTTAAGACTGCTTCCCTGCCATAGTTCAGTCCTTTGGCAGGGATTCCATTTGCTTTGTCAGTTCCAAGCTGTTCGAAGGTCTCTCCAAACATGTCAGGTGGGACCATGCCGAAACTGGAGCAGGTAGCATCGTTGAGTCAAAGGCATTCACGTCTATCATGTGTCTTGGTTGATGAGATCCTTCCACTAAGTCCTCACCGTGTCTTTATCCTTGGTGGTCCCAATCGGGACTTATCTCTCCAGACCTCCAGATTAAACTAGGTGATTGTTGGGATGATCACTAAAGGATCACAAGGGGAATGAGCCAGGCCTGCCACTCCTAAAGCGACACCAAACACCCCTTGTACCCAATGACCAGCATCTGTAACTAAAGAGGCTGTACCTGGGGATCTCAGTAACTGAAGATGCTGTACCTGGGAATGTCTGTAACTGAAGATGCTGTACTTGGGTATCTCTGTAACTAAAGAGGCTGTACCTGGGGATCTCTGTAACTGAAGATGCTGTACCTGGGAATGTCTGTAACTGAAGATGCTGTACCTGGGTATCACTGTAACTGAAGCTGTACTTGGGTATCTCTGTAACTAAAGAGGCTGTACCTGGGGATCTCTGTAACTGAAGATGCTGTACCTGGGAATCTCTGTAACTGAAGCTGTACCTGGGTATCTCTGTAACTGAAGATGCTGTACCTGGGTATCTCTGTAACTGAAGATGCTGTACCT
>NW_025113801.1:0-1000 GCF_004010195.1 Chiloscyllium plagiosum
ATCACTTTCCAGATGTCTCCCTCCCTCAGCAAATGTGACAATTCACTCAGCTCCCTCGTTGAAATTCTCTTTCTGATACCTCTTATATCATGGGTAAAGGGGAAAAGCAGAAAGAATATTATACCCACTCCCTTACACCAGCCAAGTGCCAAACACTTTGCAAACCCTTTGGTGTTTTTACTAAAGGAAATTACACCATGTGAACTTTGAGCATGTTCGGCATTGCACAACCTTTGAGTAAGCAGCTTATTAACCCTTTAATCAGTGAATCAGGAAATTGCTAGAAGCTTCCTTCACAATGGCGGCACGGTGGCACAGTGGTTAGCACTGCTGCCTCACAGCGCCAGAGACTGGGTTCAATTCCCGCCTCAGGCGACTGACTGTGTGGAGTTTGCACGTTCTCCCCGTGTCTGCGTGGGTTTCCTCCGGGTGCTCCGGTTTCCTCCCACAGTCCAAAGATGTGCAGGTCAGGTGAATTGGCCATGCTAAATTGCCCGTAGTGTTAGGTAAGGGGTAAATGTAGGGGTAGGGTGGGTTACGCTTCGTCGGGGCGGTGTGGACTTGTAGGGCCGAAGGGCCTGTTTCCACACTGTAATGTAATCTAATCTAATGTTTGCTATATTCAAATTAATCACCACGTCTCCGTTCAGTTTACTAACTATTTGATAACATTAAACAATCACCACGCGGACTGTAATTATCAACTCAACCCCTCATTTAACAAGACCATTCAGCCCTTCAAACCTGTTCCATTGTTCAGTTGGGTCATGGTTAATCTGAACCACAAGTCCATCGATCCACCATTGTTCTATAACCCAGAACAGAAACCTACCCATTAGGATATTTCCAATTATCTCCCAATTTCCACTTTTGGGAGAGAGAGTTTTGGGATTTTAAAATATTAAACATATAACAGGACATCCCAGTACAGGCCCTTCGGCCCTCGATGTTTCGCCAAGTGTCAGAGAAGCCGACACCCTCGACTCAGATAAAAGGAGCT
>NW_025113802.1:0-1000 GCF_004010195.1 Chiloscyllium plagiosum
ACAGATATATTGGCCAGGGAACAGGACGATGTGTTAAAGTGGCACTAGCAGTCTCCATTAACAGCTGTTGACCCTCCCTGCCAGATCGTTAACAACTTCTTTGACTGTCCAACTGTTCTTCCCTCCCTTTGGGCTCTTACCCCAACTATCATTTACGTCTTACCCCATCTCCCAACCTATCTTCTGCATATAAACCAACATTTTTCTATCCCCCATCAGTTCTGAGGAAGCGTCAGCAGACCTGAAACTCAGATTTCACTTCACATATACTGCTGAGCTTTTCCAGCAACTTCTGTTTTTGTTTCTGATTTACAACATCCACAATTTTTTATTTTTTATTCTTTGCATTAATGGTTTTTATTCAATAGGAAATCAGTAAGAATCCCCAGACACTCTGCATCTCCCAGATAATGACACCTCACCTTCCCATATTCAGGAATGAGCCATCAACAAAACTCAGCCTGGAAATCAGAGGGAAATGCTTCCAATAAATACACTCAATATCCAACACACAGCTCCAGTCACACAGTTCAGCACAAAGCACCGAGTAAACAGCTCTCTCAGCTGGATCCTCTCACACAGCATAAGGGACATTTCCACCCCTGACTGCCCACAGGATAGTCAGTCTGCCTGAAGATTGGTGTGGATATTATGGGATACAATTTGTATAAAATCTGCTCCTTCATTCACCATCTCCTCACTTGGTTTTCAGCCCCTATAGAAAGTGAACCAGCTCTGGAAGACATGATTTGGAGATGCTGGTGTTGGACTGGGGTGTACAAAGTTAAAAATTACAACACCAGGTTATAGTCCAATAGGTTTAATTGGAAGCACACTATCTTTCCGAGCGCCGTTCTTTCATCAGGTGATAGTGGAGGACACAATTCTAAGGCACAGAATTTATAGCAAAAATTTACAGTGTGATGTAACTGAAATTATACATTGAAAAATACCTTGATTGTCTGTTGAGTCTTTCATCTGTTTGAATACCATGATAGTT
>NW_025113803.1:0-1000 GCF_004010195.1 Chiloscyllium plagiosum
TACTACCTTGACTCAGAACTGAGGCATAGAAAATGATTTATCTTGTGCCAGGTTTGCCCATGTCTCAGTGTTAAAAAGACATCCTCCCCTAGACCTACGAGTATCCTTGAAATATGAACTTTGGTCTGTCTGTGTCAACATCCTTCAATTAATTGCTGCAGAAGAGCTTTTTCTGACTAGCCCTTATCTGACAAAACATCCTGAACCAATTCTTTGATTTCTCTTTAGTAGCTTGTGGAGGTTGGGGATGTCAAGCAGGGTCAGAGACTGAATTGTAGGAGAAAATGAGGACTACAGATGCTGAAGAGTCAGAATTGAAAAGTGTGGCATTGCAAAAAAGCACAGCAGGTTAAGCAGCATCTGAGGAGCAAGAGAGTCAACATTTCAGGCTTGAGCCCTTCATCAAGACTGTAAAGGGGGAGGGGGGGCCGAGAGATAAATAGTAAGGTGGGGCTGGGGGAAAACTTGGTGTGATGGCAATAGTTGGATGCAGGCAGGAGTTGATTGTGGTAGGTCGGTGGGGAAGGTGGAGCGGATAGATGGGAAGGACTTGGACAGATAGGTCAGGTCAAGAGGACAGTGTGGAGTTGGAGGGTTGAATCTGGTATGAGGTTGGGGAGATTTGAGGTGGTGTATTGCCATTTAATCTTGGATAATCACAGTGATGTATAGCACAGAAACTGAACTTTCAGTACAACTCATCCATTCCGACCAGACATCCTAAATTTAATGTAGTCCCATTTGCAAGCATTGGCTCATATGCCTCTGAAGCAATATAGTAATTCTGACGTTGTCCAGATCATTGTGAACAACTCTGGAGAGAAAGAAGAGTACTGCTGAGGTTGGTTAATTTGTCAACAGCTTCTGGTCTTGGACTAATTTCTGTACTAGTTGACTTTATGTATTACTTCTATGTGATACCATGGTCAATATTTTTCAATAATTGTGAGGTAAAAGTTATGTATAGATTTCCAAATACCTGTAAATGTGCTGGGATTTG
>NW_025113804.1:0-1000 GCF_004010195.1 Chiloscyllium plagiosum
TGATGCCCATATCCTGGAAACGGTTTCTATCTCAAGTTGCTAAAACCCAGTTGATGTTACTGCAGGATGATGAGGGACGCTGAGTGCATCCTCCAGAATGCAGCACCATCACAATACCCCTGCCTATACCCACACAGTAACACCGCAACGCCACTGAAACAAAAGCTGGTGAAGCCAAAGGAGGACTTAGATATAGTTCTTCAAGGTAAAGTCATGAAAAGGGATTGGAACACAGCAGGAACAGGAGACTGAACTGCATGGTCAGCTTTTTTCCCTTGAATGGTGGAGCAGGATTGAAAGGCCGAATGGCCTCCTGCTGCTATCTCCCAGGTATGTATATAGCCTTGGAGCCCGGCTAGGAAGAAGTGGGCAGGGATTCTCCAGGAGATTGCACCTCCACATCAGTTTTCAGTGAGGGACGGTTTGATGGATTTTATTTAACATTTGTGAAGTTGGTTTTAAAATATTGTAGCTATTTATTCCACAATAAATAAAACTCAAAGAAAAGAAATGAAACTATCTGAATATAACAGTTTTTAAAAATTTCAAATGCCTTGTAAAACAAAATCCTGTCTATTCCCGGACAACATCTCTTTCCAGTTACTCAAACTCCAGGGAAATATTCCCTCCCTGTGTGAACCTTTGGTTTGATTTCACTGCTTTTCAGTTCTCCTTCTGTGAGCTGTGAAGTGTTCTTTCCCCCCCCCCATTTCTCCTACCCAGAAGTATTATCACACACAGCTGAGCAACCTTCCGACGTTCATCATTACGCCATTTTGGGTTTTGTTAATATATAATCACCTGCAGTAAACCACCCGTGTAACCAATTGAATATTTACAAACAAAGCCCATTACGGGCAAAGCAAACCATTTCAAATGACAGAATGGGAAGGGTCTAAATCAAAGTAGAGTTAGGAGTGAGGGGGCAGCAGTGCAGATAAAGCACTGTGTCCCCTGCGATGCCAACCTCTATCTAAAGGCATCGAGAGCATTGAAACAT
>NW_025113805.1:0-1000 GCF_004010195.1 Chiloscyllium plagiosum
GACAGTCTTTTTCCTAGGATAATGACGTCAGCTTGTACAAGGGGGCATAGCTACAAATTGAGGGGTGATAGATTTAAGACAGATGTCAGAGGCACGTTCTTTACGCAGTGTGGTAAGGGTATGGAATGCCCTGCCTGCAAATGTAGTTAACTCAGTCACACTAGAGAGATTCAAACAATCCTTAGATAATCACATGGATGATGATGGGATAGTGTAGGAGGATGGGCTTAGATTAGTTCACAGGTCAGCGCAACATCGAGGGCCGAAGAGCCTGTTCTACGCTGTATTGTTCTATGTTCTATCAAGGAAGAAATAATGGGAGCTTATCAAAAGAGTACAGTGATTATCATGAGGGATTTTAACTCCTATATAGACTGGGAAATCATGGTCCAGATGAGGAATTCACTGAATGTTTTTGGGACACTTTCCAAGATCAGTATCTTCTGGAACCAACCAGAGAGCAAACTATACTAAGCCTGATTTTGACCAATGAGATAGGAATAATTACTGATCTCAGAGTGAAAGCACCCCTAGATAGTAGCAATCATAACATGGTTGATTTTTACTCCGTTTAAGGGAGAGAATTATACTGTTGTGAATTTAAACAAGGGTAATTATGAGAGCATGAAAGCAGAGCTAGCAAAAGCAAACTAGCAATTTAGGATGCTGCATAGATCAATAGAGGTGCATAGTCATATAGCATGCTTACAGACCCTTCGATCCAACTAGTTGAAGCTGACCATTTCCCAAACTAAACTAGTCTTGCTTGTATTTGGTCCATATCCCTCCAAACCTTTCCTATTCATATACTTATCCAAATAAACATTGTAACTGTAACTGCATCCACCACTTCCTCTGGCAGATCATTCCACACACTAACCACTCTGTGCAAAAATGTTGCTTTTTATGTCCTTTTTAAAACTTTCTCCTCTCATCTTAAAAAATGCCTCCTTGTTTTGAATCCCTCACTGCAGGGAAAAGACCATTCCTATTCACCTTA
>NW_025113806.1:0-1000 GCF_004010195.1 Chiloscyllium plagiosum
AGAGGAAGGCTTGACTATATTTCAAATTTAAAATTCCATCTTGGTCATTGTTTATATAAAGCCAAATGAAAATTAGACAATAATCCAAGTGCTATATCGTCTTTACTTGGTAATCTTCAGTGGATGTAAATTTGGGCATCTCCAAGTGTTGATAATTCAAAATTTAGCCACATAGATAATAATCAATGAACTATGTATACCTTTCAATTTTATGCAAGAATCATTTGTGTGTTTTTTTTAAATTTTTTTTGTTTCCTTTTCAGCATGGAATCGGACCCTTCAGTCCAACTATTCCATGCCAACCACGTTCTCAAACTAAACTCTCCCACTTGCCTGCATTTAGCCCATATCCTTCTAAACCTTTCCTATTCATGTAATTATCGAAATGTCTTTTAAATATTGGAACTGTACCTGCATCCACCACTTCCTCTGGTAGTTCATTCTACACATGAACCAGTCTCTGTTCTAAAATGTTGCTCTTTATGTCCTTTTTAAAACTTTCTCCTCTCACCTTAACAATACATCCCCAAGTTTTGAACTCCCCCACCTGAGAGAAAAGACCCTGGCTATTCACCTTATCAAAGCCTCTTCAAGGTTAGAGTGGTGTTGGAAAAGCACAGCAGTTCAGGCAGCATCCAAGGAGCAGGATAATCGACGTTTCGGGCAAAAGCCCTTCATCAGGCTTTTGCCTGAAACGTCGATTTTCCTGCTCCTCGGATGCTCCCTGAACTGCTGTGCTTTTTCAGCACCACTCTAATCGAAACTCTGGTTTCCAGCATTTGCAGTCATTGTTTTTACCTAAGAGCAATATAATTCCAAGTGAGGATGAAGTGAGAATTGGAGGAAGTTGTAGGTGATGGCATTCACTGCTACACTTGTTCTTCTCATTGATAAAGGATGTGGGTTTGGAATGTGTTACTAAACACAGTTTGGTTAGTTGCCTCAATGCATCTTGCAGATGGTACCCACTGCTGCAATTGTGCACTAGCTATTGAAGGAG
>NW_025113807.1:0-1000 GCF_004010195.1 Chiloscyllium plagiosum
GAGAGTGGTGAGCCTCTGTCACACTGAATATTTGGAGGAAAGGGTTAGGTACAGCTCTTAGGATGAAAGGAATCAAAGTGGACGGGGAAAAAATGGAAATAGGGTCCTGAGTTGGACGATCAGCCATGATCATTTTGAATGGTGGAGCAGAGTTAAAAGGATGAATGACCTTCTCCTGTTCCTACTTCCTCTGTTTCTGTGATTCCCAGGAGCTTGACACTCTCCACTCATTCCACCTCTGTGCTGTTAATGTGTAGGGGGCATAAGTGACATCCTGCTGAAAGTCAGTAATGAGTTCCTTGGTTTTGCCGGCATTGAGAGCTAGGTTGTTCTCAGTGCACCATTTTTCCAGGTCTCCCAACTCCCATCTGTAGTTTGTTTCATTGCCATCTGACATTCGACTGACCATGGTGGTGTTATCAATGAACTTGTAAATGGCATTAGTCTGGTATTTGGTGACTCAGTCATGGGTATACAGTGAGTATAGTAGGGGGCTGAGTATGACCCTCTGGGGGCTCCAATGTTGAATGTTAATGACAATGAAATATTGTCCCCAATCTTCACTGATTGTGGCCTGTGGGTCAGGAAACTGAGAGTCTAGTTGCAGAGAGTGGGGCTTAGTCCGAGATCACTAAATTTAGTAATCAGTCTCAAGGGCATAATAGTGTTGAAGGCCGAACTGTAGTCAATTCATAGGATTCTTACATAGCTGTTCTTGGTGTCAAGATGTTCTAGGGAGGCGTGAAGGGCAAGTGATATGGCATCTGACATGGATCTGTTGGTCCGATAGGCAAATTGGAGTGGGTCAAGAGTTGTGGGGAGGCTGGAGTTGATTAATGCCATGAGCAGTCTTTCAAAGCACTTCATGACCACCGAAGTTAGGGCCAGTGGGCAGTGGTCATTCAGACATGCTGCATGAGCCTTCTTAGGCACAGGGATGATGTTGGTCCTCTTGAAGCAGGCAGGGACAGTGGCCTGCTGCAGGGAGAGGTTGAAGATG
>NW_025113808.1:0-1000 GCF_004010195.1 Chiloscyllium plagiosum
TCCTCAACCACTGCCTGCCCGAAACGTCAATTTTCCTGCTCCTCGGATGCTGCCTGACCTGCTGTGCTTTTCCAGCACCACTCTAATCTTGACTCTAATCTCCAGCATCTGCAGTCCTCATTTTCACCACAACTAGAATGTGCTGCAGCCAGAATGTACCTCACCATTATGATATGTAGGCCAGTTCCAATTCTGCTGGCTAGCTTCAAATGGTGCTAGCCTACCCTGAATTAGTCAGTAGGCAGCACACAATTTAACCTGACAGTGGGAAATACAATTGAAAATGGATGAGGCTTAACACTGCTGCCCTAGGTTTTGTAGGGGAACTTGAAGTCAATTGGCGCTTTCAAATAGTGCATTGGTTACCAGTTCATGGAACTTTTTTCAGTTTTGCTGTAAGCTGCCACATAAGTTGTTATGATTCTCATAAAGAATGTTAACTTCTGGAAGAATACTTGAATTTCCAATGACTGACTGAAAGGATTTTACAAGATTTCAAATTGCTGCTAGTGGCTTTGCTTTCGGCCGTGTGCAACTATCACTCTTTTTATTTTGAACAGCTTGTGCTTCGCTCAATTTGTTGGATGCCTGGTTTGCGATGCAGTGTGATACCAATAGCATGGGATCAATTCCTGCTCTCGGCTGGGGTTACTATGAAGGCCTTTTCTCTTGCATGAGGTGTGGGAACCCTGAGATTAAAGCACCAGCAGTCATCTCTCTTTAATGAGAGAGCAGGACTATGGTGACTTCACCTTTTTACACCTATGGAGCTTTCTTGATGGTAAAGATAGCAGAATTCATTTTTTATAGGTAACTGTTTCAAGAAACACACTGTAATTTGCTGGCAGGTCCTGTAATTTTGACTTAGGTGCAAACTGGATATTGACACTATCTTTAAGAAGGAGAAAGTGAGGTCTGCAGATGCTGGAGATCAAAGTTGAAACTTTATTGCTGGAACAGCACAGCAGGTCAGGCAGCATCCAGGGAACAGGAGATTCGA
>NW_025113809.1:0-1000 GCF_004010195.1 Chiloscyllium plagiosum
GGGGGAAGGGAAATTACGATACCATTAGGAAAGATTTAGGAAGGGTAGAATGGGGAAGGAAACTGCAGAGGATAAGCACATTAAAAATGCGGAGCTTATTCAAGGAAAAGCTCCTGTGTGGACTAGATAATTTTGAGCCTGTCAGGCAGGAGGAAGATCTGGAACGCGTGAGCCGTGGTATAATAAGGGAGTAGAATCCCTGGTCAAGAAGAAGAAGAAGACGGCTTATGTTCGAACAAAATATGAAAAAAAGTTAGAGCGCTTGAGGGTTACAAGGAAGTCAGGAAATCCAAAAAAAAAAAAACAGATTTCAGAAGATCCAGTAGGAGACATGAGAAGTTGTTGGCGCATAGATGCAGGATTCACCCTCAGGCTTTCCATAGGTATGTCAGGAATAAAAGAATGACGAGAGTTAAATTAGTGCCAATCAAGGATAAAAGTGGGAAGTTGTGTGTGGAGTGAGAGGAGGGAGGGGAAGCACTAAACAAATATTTTTCGACAGTGTTCACTGGAGAAAATGAAAGTGTTGGCGAGGAAGATATAGAGATACTTGCATCTACACTAGAAGAGATTGAGGTTCACAAGGAAGAGGTATTAGATAAACTGCAAAGTGTGAAAATAGATAAATCCACTGGGCCGGATGGGATCTATCCTAGGATCCTATGGGAAGCAAGGGAAGAGATTGCTGAGCCTTTGGCATTGAACTTAAAATCATCATTGTCTACAGGAATAGTGCGTGAGGACTGGAGGATAGCAAATTTGGTTCCCTTTTTCAGAAAGGGTAGTAGAGACAACCCTGGTAATTAAAGACCAGGGTTGGTAAAGTGTTGGAAAAGGTTATAAGAGATATGATGTATAACCATCTAGAATAGACTAATCTGACCAGGGACAGTCAGCACGGTTTTGTGAAGGGTAGGTCGTGCCTAACGAAACTTGTTGATTTTTTTCACAAAGTGACCAAACAGCTGGATGAGTGTAAATCAGTTGATGTGGTGTATAT
>NW_025113810.1:0-1000 GCF_004010195.1 Chiloscyllium plagiosum
TGAACTGAGGTTCAAAACATGGATGACATCATTGATCTTTAATGGATCCTACTCTCTCTCTAGCCAATCATTTGCTCTTAATGTACTTGTAGAATCTCCTTGGATTATCCTTAAACTGGTTTGCCAAGGCTATCTCATATCCTCTCTTTACCTTCCTGAATCCACTCCTAAGAATGCCCCTACACTCTTTATATTCTTCAAGAGTCTCATTTGATCCCAGTTGTCTACATCTACTATGTGAATCTTTCCTGTTCTTGACTAGAACCTCAATATACTTATTAATCCATTGTTCTCTAATCTTACCTGCCTGACCCTTCACTTTAACAGGAATATTATGTCTCTAAACTCGCTGTCACAATTTTGAAAGGCCCCTATTTATCAGTCATCCATTTACCTGAGAGCAGTCTGCTCCAATCAATATTTGAAAGTTCTTGTCTCATACCATTAAAATTTGCCTTACTCAAATCGAAAACTTTAATTTTTATGGAAGGCTTATCCTTTTCCATAATTATGTGTTCTCCTACTAACACTTCAATCACATGCCCTGTCCCATTACCCAAGAGAAGATTGTTCTCTAGAAGGTACCTTTACATGTTGATGCAGAACATTTTCTTGAACACATTTAATAAATTCCTCATCATCCAAAACTTTAACAATGTGACAGTACTCGTCAATGTTTGGAAAATTAAAATCACCTCCTTGTTATTCTTAGAGATATTTGAGATCTCTTGACACACTGGGTGACCCCCGTATCAGTGGGTCTGGTCTCTGTGGTTTCAGTTACCCATGGTTTACCGCGACCGGAATATATTACAGGGAATGTTTCGGAACCAGGGACCAGGGGGCTGCTGGGAAGTACGTTTCCCATTTAAATGAATGGATTTGCTCCTATCCGCGGTTTCAGGCTTCCCAAAATGAATTCCACCATGGGAACAGGGGGGAGCACTGTATTTACTCCTCAATTTTCCTTGGACTATTGGGGGGCCATATAGCACAATCC
>NW_025113811.1:0-1000 GCF_004010195.1 Chiloscyllium plagiosum
TTTTGAGAGAAGGGACACGAAGAATAATTGGTGTATTTCTTAACTAGATATAAAGAGAGAACGAGAGAGAGGATATAGATGCGGACATAAGAAAAATGAGAAAATCAGATTATCGAAAGAAGTAGATGTACATCCCTCAATGTTTTGGCAATTCCTGTGTCCTGTGGTCCATGCACAGGACATGTACACCGGATTAATATGTTCAAATGCTGGGTCTGATGCCAGAATTTTTGTCTCCAATAATATCACAGACACGAGCTTTGGAAAGAATCCAGCAGGCCAACATATTTAATTCCCTGTAGAAAGGAGATAAACTGAAATGAGTTGGGATACCATAATCAAGATTTATAACACACATTCTGATCAAAATGAGAGACAAGAGTTAGGAATTCCAGAAAAGAGGGATCGTTGGGAGAAGGGGAACATATCACTTGAGATGAGGATCAAATAATGTCTTAATGCTTTTTGAATTTTATACATCATGTGCACCATTTTTCGTTAACTGTGTCTCCGTTGTTCATTCAGATTGTGTTGTACACATGTGAACAATCTTCCTTATCTGAACACACACTGGTTAAACAGTGTATATAAAATCATTTTTCCTCCATTTCAAACTGCCCTGTTATCGTACTACCAGGATATATTAACACCAACTGGCCAGCAAAAGACATGACCTACTATCATTAGTTTCCATACATACAAAGAAGGCCAGCACTTTGACTGGGAGTACACACATCCTATGACAGGCGAAATAAAGATACCCACGAAAATTCTTAGAGGCATAGCATTCTAACCAGAAGTACATTAACAAAACATTATTTTGAATTCTATCTACCTTCCCTTGAAAAAAGAACTGGAAATGACATCACCCAACTTAAGAAACCAAAACCTATATATACAGAGGCGGGACATACCACCAGTGTGCCACCAAAGACTCTAACTGTTGATGTTATCTAGTAATGGTGCTGAAACATCTGAAAACAAACCTTCAAGCTCAGCG
>NW_025113812.1:0-1000 GCF_004010195.1 Chiloscyllium plagiosum
ATCATCTCCTTCACCATCACATCCATCAGCCGCTCCTTCTCCTCATGGTAACGGCGCTGCTGCTCCAGGATGGTCTCCATGGCGGCGGCGGGACACGACGACTTTCCTGAAACTGACGGATCCGCACCTGGATTGGACGAGCTGCCGGACGTGACGCAAACCGCCTTCCGGAACCCGTGGTGCCCATACTACAGCCTTCCGCCGTCAGTGATCGCCGCATCAATGTTCCGCCCCCCTCCTCCCATCGATATACCACAGTGTAAACAATTATTTTCTATGAATTTATTTGTGTCAGTTTGTTTCTCCTGTTGGAAAGGGACTCCACCATTTCCACCACTTCTAATCCTTCGGCAAATTAAATAAGTTGCTGTGGGAGACCTACATAAGTCCACCAGGATTCTCCAAGTTGACAGCTGCTCCCTGCCAGATCCACATAATCCTCAAGGAAACATCTTCATGTTTCTTGTGGATGTTTTTGGGAGTTTTATCCAGGTTTTCTCACCTCACAGTCCATGCAGACTCTCTGAATCTCCAGAGGAGGCAAGAGTGTTGGCCGTTCAATGAACTATCTGGATTAACTTGATGAATATTTGGAACACTCCCTTTAGCAATCAGGTTCCCTCATAACCCCTTCCTCCATGCAGTGACTGTGATCATGCTTTTTGCTCTAACTCATCAGAGATCACCCAGGAATTCAGCATTTTGTCCCACACAGTGTCACAGAGCACAGAAACAGATCCCTCAGACTAACTTGTCTGCACCGACCAGACATCCCACTCTGAGTGTGTTCCATTTGCCAGCATTTGGCCCATATCTATCTAAACCCTTCCTATTTGTATACCCATCCAGATGCCTTTTAAATGTAATTGTACCAGCCCTCACCACTTCCTCAGGAAGCTCATTCCATACACATACTGCCCTGGGCACGAAAATATTGCCCCTCGGGTCCTTTTTTAAAAATCTTTCCCCTCCCACCCTAATCCTATGTCATCTAGTATTG
>NW_025113813.1:0-1000 GCF_004010195.1 Chiloscyllium plagiosum
TGTCCGCTCCAGCAAACCGACGATGTGAATATTTTTCATCTTACCCCTGATCTCGCGGTCGTCATCTTGTTCAGTTAAGTTGCAGACCTGCTTTTCAAGGGCGAGGATTCTCTCCCGAGAGGAATCGATCACGGTCGCTGTCGGTACATTTCGGCCCTTGGTGTCGTCTATTCTGTTTCCAAGGCTGTCAAGTTGCTGCTCATGTTTTTGGAGCACGGCTGAGAGCGGCTCTGGCCACGGCTGAACCCTTCTTCAATCATAGCTTCAGTCATTTCACATAACTTGGTGAACTCAGTGACCAAGGCCTGGTGAGGAACTGGGCCTATTGAACGAGCAGAGGGGGTTGCAGCTCCAGCCTCAGGCATGCTCGATACTTCTGACGGGTGCACCGTGTGTTGGGACTTACTCGATCCTTTCCCCATGTTTTGCCATTTCTATTTGACAAACCGGGATTAATAAAGATTCTATCGCTCTTTTAGTGTTGAATTTTAAGTAAATGGCTGGGATGGGGTTGGTTAGAGAAACACTTTGCCCGTGCATTGATACCAAGTCCAGCAAAGAAGACCTTCTGGATCGCCACCATCTTGTATTCCCCCTTAACATTTTATCGATATTATCATTTCATTTTGCATTATATTCCTGGAGGTTCTGAAACCGTGTCATTTGATACCACTGTCTACATTTCCCCCACACTGCACATTGCTGCCCATTCCTCGATAATCCTTAATTCTGTTGTTATTTATGAACCTTCCGTCTGTGCTAAAAAAAAAACAATATCTCTGCCTCCGTTGCTCCGTGGGAAATAGTGTTCCAAAGACTCACAGCACTTTCAGAAAGCCATTACAAACATTATGACCTGAGTGTGAGATTAGTTTTTTGTGTCTCCTTATCTGAGAAAGGATATAATTACATTGGAAGCAGTTCAGAGATATTTCATTTCACGTATTCCTGGGGTGAAGGGCTTATGTTATGATGGCTTGAACAGGTTACTCTTGGAATG
>NW_025113814.1:0-1000 GCF_004010195.1 Chiloscyllium plagiosum
GCTTCAAACCCCAGCACTATCGGATATGTAAATATTGCTTCAAGACCCAGCACTATCGGATATATAAGTGTTGCTTCAATCCCGAACAGTATCGGATATGTAAGTGTTGCTTCAAGCCCCAACACTATCGGATATGTAAGTGTTGCTTCAAGACCCAAAACTATCGGATATGTAAGTGTTGCTTTAATCCCCAGCACTATCGGATATGTAAGTGTTGCTTCAAGCCTGAACACTATCGGATATGTAAGTGTTGCTTCAAGCCCCAACGCTATCAGATATGTAAGTGTTGCTTTAAGCCCCAGCAGTATCGGATATGTAAATGTTGCTTCAAGCCCAAACACTATCGGATATGTAAGTGCTGCTTCAAGCGCCAGCACTATCGGATATGTAAGTGTTGCTTCAAGCCCCAACACTGTAGGATATGTAAGTGTTGCTTCAAGCCCCAACACTATCGGATATGTAAGTGTTGCTTCATGTCCCAACACTATCGGATATGTAAGTGTTGCTTCAAGCCCCAACACTATCGTTAATGTAAGTGCTGCTACAAGGCCCAGCACTATTGGATATGTAAGTGCTGCTTCAAGCCCCAGCACTATCGGATATGTAAGTGCTGCTTCAAGCCCCAACACTCTCGGATATGTAAGTGCTGCTTCAAGCCCCAACACTATCGGATATGTAAGTGCTGGTTCAAGCACCAACACTATAGGATATGTAAGCGTTGCTAAAAGCCCCAACACTATCGGATATGTAAGTGTTGCTTCAAGCCACAGCACTATCGGATATGTAAGTGCTGCTTCAAGCCCCAGCACTATCGGATATGTAAGTGCTGCTTCAAGTCCCAACACTATTGGTTATGTAAGTGCTGCTTCAAGCCCCAACACTATCGGATATATAAGTGCTGCTTCAAGCCCCAACACTATCAGATATGTAAATGTTGCTTCAAGCCCCAACACTATCGGATATGGAGGTGCTGCTTCAAGCCCCAACACTATTGGATATG
>NW_025113815.1:0-1000 GCF_004010195.1 Chiloscyllium plagiosum
CAAACTGCATCCCTAAGGTAACAGCACTTTGGATGACCACACACATCTTTGATTCAAATTCTTGACACTTTTGTCATCTGGCAGAAAATACAAGAAACTTTAGTCTCCCACAGCCAGTCTGTATAATTGTTTCTTCCCCCAAGCTTTCAAGCGTCTCTACACTGTATGATCACATTCGCTTCCATTTGCAATTTTTGGGCAACTTTTTGAATGGCTGCAAAAAACAATGTTTTATTCATGATCATTCACTGTTGCGTTGTTCTTTGTCCACCATTGTGTGTATTATCTTGCCTTGTGAGGAATTACTGCTCAACCTTACAGAATATGCACTTTTTATACATTTTATGCTGCCTTGTGTATGACTGTACTGTTGCGTATTCTGTGTGTTCAAATAGCACCTTGGTCCTGGAGCAAAGCTGTTTCGATTTTTATTGTACCAGTTGTATGTGGTAGAAATGACAAATAAAGCTACTATACGCTCTCTCTACTCTACTCTACTCTCTCTTGTCACCGTGCAAGGTCTCAAAGAATTGTTACAATGCACGAAATATTTACCTGGATTTCCTCGAACCTGACTTACTGCATCGTTGTTCGTGGATCAGAGAGACATTTCTGGGAACATCTATGGTCTACTCTGCTTTTTACAGTCGAGACTTCATGGCAAATTTCTGGGAAGTGCTGCTGAACAAAGAGACCTTGGAGTGCAGATTCATAATTCCTTGGAAGTAGAGCCGCATGTAGATAGGATAGTGAAGACGCTCCTTGGTATTCTTTCCTTTATTGGTCAAAACATTGAATGTAGGAGATGGGAGATCATGTCATGTTGCGACAATACAGGACATTGCGTAGGCCACTTTTGGAATATTGTGTGCAATTCTGGTCTCCTTCCTATCAGAAGGATGTTGTGAAACTTGACCAGGTTCACAAAAGATTGCCAGGGATTTTCCCAGGGTTGGAAGATTTGAGCTATAGGGAGAGTCTGAATATGCCTGTATGCATC
>NW_025113816.1:0-1000 GCF_004010195.1 Chiloscyllium plagiosum
GACAGCAGAAAAGTAAGAGAAAAGCATACAACATGTTGAAAATTAGTGGGACATTAGAGGATTGGGAAGCCCTTAGAAGCTAGCAGAGGGAAAAGAAATTGAGCAAAAATGGGGGAGGAGAAGTTGAAATGAGAATCAACTAGCTGGTAATATAAAAAAATTGCAAGAGTCTTTTTTAAGATCTCTAAAAGGCAAGAGCGTACATTGGACCATTGGAAATAAAGCTGGGGAAGTTGTAATGGGAGCAAAGAAAAGGCTGAGGAACTAAATAGATACTTTGCATTAGTTTTCACAGTAGAAGACACCAGCAGTATACAAGCATTTTAAGAGAGTCAGGGGATAGAGACCATTGCTAAGAAGATGACGCTGGGGAAGCTGAAAGGTCTGAAGGTGGATAAATCCAGTTTGTAAATTTGCAGATGACACCAAAGTTGGAGGTGTAGTGGACAGCGGAGAAGGTTACCTCAGATTACAACAGGATCTTGACCAGATGGGCCAATGGGCTGAGAACTGGCAGATAGAGTTTGATTCAGATAAATGTGAGATGCTACATTTTGGAAAAGCAAATCTTAGCAGGACTTGTACGCTTAATGGTAAGGTCCTAGGGAGTGTTGCCCTAGGACCTTGGGCAAAGAGACCTTGGAGTACAGGTTCATAGCTCCTTGAAAGTGGAGTTGCAGGTAGATAGGATAGCGAAGATGATGTTTGGTATGCTTTCCTTTATTGGTCAGAGCGTTGAGTACAGGAGTTGGGAGGTTATGTTACAGCTGTACAGGACATTGGTGGGGTCACTTTTGGAATACTGCATTCAATTCTGGTCTCCTTCCTATCAGAAAGATGTTGTGAAACTTGAAAGGGTTCAGAAAAGATTTACAAGGATGTTGCCAGGGTTGGAGGATTTGAGCTATAGGGAGAGGCTGAACAGGCTGGCGCTTTTTTCCCTGGAACGTCAGAGGCTGAGGGGTGACCTTTTTTTAGATTAGATTAGATTACTTACAGT
>NW_025113817.1:0-1000 GCF_004010195.1 Chiloscyllium plagiosum
TTAATGTAACACGTTTAGACTCTAATTTTACTCTCATACTGCAGGTTTCTAACATCACATTCCATAAATTCTTCAAGTCCTTTCACTTTTCATGTAAAGAACATTATTTGAATACAATAGGTTATTATCGTTTAACCTACACACAAGACTGCAGCTTATTTTTCTGAAGTTTCACACAACAGACTCAAACCAACTCTATAAAACAAAGTATTTGCTGTTTCACTTTTCAGGACTAAGTGCCAGGATATCTTCTGAAATACAATTGTTCTTCTGTATGATATCAGGATCTACTTAATATTAAAATTTATTACATGGAATACAAAAAAATTTATTTAAGCTGGAAAAATCAGAAATCATGTGCATTGGTCACATAAAATATTGTAAAAATGTCTACTTTTAGCCTTACATTTACAATTGTATTATTGACGCTAATAAGTTTTGAAATATAATTGCATGAATATGCCATTGTATTAGATTTTACAGTAATATTTCCTTTCAATTGAAAATAACTTGTGCACTTTCCTTGTACTTAGTCGCATAACAGAGACAGAAAAAGAGAAAATAACAAAAACAATAAAAAAGGGGTGAAGAGAGAAGGAAGGGGACAGAGAGGAGAAAAAAGAAGGCTAAGAGGAAGGGAGAGATCAAAGTTGTGAGAGAGTGATGGGCAACTGGGTGGGAAAGGAGCAAGGGGAGACAGAGGGAAAGGGAGTGAGAAAGAGAGGGATAGGGGTGGGAAAGAAAGGGAAAGGGGGTAGAAGAGACAGGGAATGGGGTGAGAGGGAGATGGAAAGGGGCTGGAGAGAAAGGGAAAGGGGGTTGGAGACTACTAGTCAGTCACATGACGACAAGTGCTTGCCAGCTTTCACCCTCTTAAAGGGACAGTACATGCCTTCAACTTCATAACAAAGCGCACCAAATTTAAACTTTGGATGTGTTTGCAAAGCGAACTGATCCCATCTTGGAGTATTACTTGTATTATGTTGGGAAGTTGTTTGAA
>NW_025113818.1:0-1000 GCF_004010195.1 Chiloscyllium plagiosum
TTGGCCCCATAAGCCTTATTCCCTTGGAAGGCTTATGCTTGAAATGTTGACTCTCCTGCTCCCCTGCTGCCAGGCTGTGCTTTTCCAGCACCACACTCCAACATCTGCAGTCCTCACTCACTCCTAGTGTTTGTAATATGATGTGAGTTTATTCTGCAGTTGGAGAAGATAGTCAGAGGTAGCAGTATTAGAGTTAAATAAAGGCAACTACAGAGGCATGAGGGAGGAGTGGATAGTATTGACTGGGAGAGGAGTCTAGCAGGAAAGACTGTGCAACAGCAATGGCAGGAGTTTCTGGGAGTAATGCAGGAGACACACAAAGGTCCATCACCAGGGAAGAGAATGTGGCAACCATGGCTGACTGGGATGTCAGACGTAGCATATAACATGGCAAGGGTAGTGGAAAACCAGAGGATTGGGAAGGTTATAAAGACTGAGGGCAACAGAAGAAATAAGGGAGAAGATTAAATGAGGGTAAGCCAGCTGTAATATAAAGGAAGACTAAGGGTTTCTTTAGATACAAAGAGCAAGAAGTAAAAGCGGGCATTTGGCCACTGGAACATGAGGCTGGGGAGATAGTAGTGGGGAACAAAGAAATGAATAATTACTTTCAGTCTTCAGTGGGAGACACGAGTAAATCTCAAAAACCTGAGTGAGAGGACAAAGCTGAGTATGGTGGCCATCACCAAGGACACGGTACTAGAAAAGCTGAATGGCCTGAAGGTGGATAAATCACTTGGACCAGATAAGCTACACCCCAGAGTTCTAAGGAATATCACTGAAGAGGTAGTGGAGGCATTAGTGGTGATCTCTCAGGAATCGCTCGAATCAGGGAAGGTTTTGGAGGAGTGGAAATTCCCTAATGTGACACCCTGTTTATAAAGGGGATAAGGCAAAAGACAAGATTACAAACAGATTATCCTAAGCTCTGGGTAAGATCCTGTAATCCATTGTGAAGGCTGGTGTTTCTCCATACTTGGAAGTGTTTGGTAAAATAGGG
>NW_025113819.1:0-1000 GCF_004010195.1 Chiloscyllium plagiosum
GACACACACTAACACACTCTCACACTGGCACACACTAACACACTCTCACACTGACGTACGCACTCTCACACTGACACACACACTAACACACACACTAACACACTCTCACACTAACACACACACTAACACGCTCTCACACTGATGCACACATTAACACACTCTCACACTGACGTACACACGAACACGCTCTCACAGCTAGGACAAATGTTCGGCACAACTTTGTGGGCCGAAGGGCCTGTTCTGTGCTGTATTGTTCTATGTTCTATGTTCTATGGGTCCTCAAGTCGAAAATGAAGAGTTGTTCTTCCAGCTTCTGCTGAGCTTCACTGGAGCACTGCAACAAGTCTGAGACGGAGATGCTGGCCAGTGAACAGGATGGGGTGTTGAAGTGTCAGGCGACTGGAAGCTCAGGGTCATTTTAGCAGGGAGAATATAGATGTTCTGTGAAGTGGTCACTCAGTCTACGTTTCGTTTCTCCAATGTAGAGGAGACCACATTTTGAGCAGTGGAGTGGTAGTCTACTGCATTTGCTGCTCACAATGGGTAGACTGGGAACATGAATAAACCAAATGGGTTTTTATAACAATCCAGCAGTTTCATTCTTAGTTCGGAAGGTGGGTCACTGTACCTAAAACATTAACTCTGATTTCTCTCCAGAGATGCTTTTTGAGATTTTCCAGCAATTTCTGTTTTTGTTTCAGAATTCCATTATGCATTATTTTCAGTAAACAAATGGGCAATGAGAAAACTGTATTTAAAGAGTCCAAGTCCACACTTTTAGTGAGAACTTTATTTCAGTTAATCACACTGCATAAAACTCACACCCCACAAATTACTACATTCCATATTTATGCAACCAATTCTCACCCAATTAATCCTTAAGGTATCTGTTGTCTGTTCCCTTGCACCATTAGGTCTCAGGCTTCACTTAAAACTTGATGAAACTAACATGAAGATGGTTAAGAGATGTTGAGTGCTAAACATTTCTGTTACTGGTACA
>NW_025113820.1:0-1000 GCF_004010195.1 Chiloscyllium plagiosum
CTCTTGGGCAATCCCAATTTTAATGTGCCAGTGACAATAGTGCCTTCAATTGCAAAGCTTCTAAACTCCTGAATTCTGTCCCAACATTTCTCTGTCTCTCTGACCATCTTATGGATGCCCCTCAATAGCCTACATCTGTAAGCAAGTCTTTGGTTATACAGAGTCATAGAGATGTACAGCATGGAAACAGACCCTTCGGTCCAACCCGTCCATGCCGACCAGATATCCCAACCCAATCTAGTCCCACCTGCCAGCACCCGGCCCATATCCTCCAAACCCTTCCTATTCATATACCCATCCAAGTCCTAAATAACACCTGAATGATTGTCAAAATTTGTTTGTCAATACTTCTGTGAAGTATTTTGGGAACTTTTCCAAAGTTAAGACTGCTGTATAAATTGCTGCTGCTGCTTGTCGCATTCAAGAGTGAACATCATTGGATAAATATAAATATTGAAACTAAAGGTCAGGAGCCACACAGCTGTAACACACACCAGAATTGTACATAACACCAGTCAGGATCATAGAAGTCCATCAGTGTGGAAACAGACCACTTGGTCCAAAAAGTCCACACTGACCCATTCCCCTACCCTATTGTGCTGCATTCCCCCTGACTAGTATACCTAACCTACACATCGCTGGGCAATTTAACATGGCCAATTCACCTAACCTGCACATCCTTGGATTGTAGGAGGAAACTGGAACTCGAAGGAAACTCACACAGACATGGGGAGAATGTACAAACTCCATACAGTCACCGAAGGCTGGAACTGAACCCAGGTCCCTGGAACTGTGAGGCAGCAATGCTAACCACTGAGCCACCATACCGCCCTAGTCATTAGCATACAATTTGATTTACCTATACCTATCATTACTGGCTAATACTTGAAGCTGTGCTGCACCTGTCCAAAGATAGGAATTTGGATATTTGGACATGAATATATCTCCTCACAACCTCACCACAAATCTTCCACCTGACAAGATCTCTCCACTCTGCAGG
>NW_025113821.1:0-1000 GCF_004010195.1 Chiloscyllium plagiosum
GTAATCAGGCAGCGTGAATGTGTTTTTGTCAATAGGAAATAATGTTTTGAAGAACGGCCTCTCCCCACTGCGACTGAGCTGATGAATCTCATGTACCGATAGGGAATGGAATCCCTTCCCACATTCCCCACTTTTCCACGACTTCTCTGCAGTTCTGGTGTCCTTTTGGCTCCCTGTTTCTGATGAACAATTGAAAGTGTGATCACATTCGGAAAACATGTACAGTCACTCCCTACTGCGAATAGTGTAATGTTTTTTCATCTGTGTAACTGGTTACAGCTCCTTCCCACAGACAGCTCCTTGGGGCACACTCTCTCCCAACAAGGGGAAAATACATACAAAAGTTGAGCAGCAGACAAAATGCAAAAGCAATGAAATGTCGACCCACGGGGAAAAAAAAATGTGCCTTTATCTTTTTTCTCCCCTATTGGCATTTGGATTCTTAATTTGTCACTGACACCAACATCCCCAAAGAGCATATTGCACATGTGTGCCGGTGTCAGCAACGCAGCGCGCATGCCCGCCAGTGTCAGCAAAACATTGCGCATGTTCATCCGTCCGCCAGAAAAAGGCGCAAGCCGTTCTCCTGATGGCCCATTAGGGAGACCTGGAGGACCGGAAAGAGATAGGTCCTCCTACCAATCAGAGCTACTCTATTGTCTGAATGCGGAAGTTGGACCATGAGCTTCACCCAGACGGTAAATTCCTTCCTCTGTCCAAGATCTGTGAGTACGGCACTCATTTTTTTTCTTGCCCCCTTTTCCATTTCTTTTTCACTCTGTTCAATTGTTGACTTGCAGCAACTGAAAGCAAAGGGAGTGAATCCAGGGAGGAGACAGACTCTGGAAACGTTGGTCTGAGTCTGTGTCTCAATTGGCGAAATAGACAGGCAGGAGGCTGGGAGAACACAGCAAGCCAGGCAGCATCAGGAGGTGGAGAAGTCGACGTTTCGGGTGTAACCCTTCTGCAGGACTGGGAATGGGTGTAGGGGGAGATGCAG
>NW_025113822.1:0-1000 GCF_004010195.1 Chiloscyllium plagiosum
GTAGGATCCAGGATCAAATTGTGCGGGCGGTACAAATGGACCGCTGCACTGTCTCCCTGAGCAAACATTAACATGTCGCCCTGGGGCAAGTATAAAAGATCTCATACCAACCCCCTCAGAGAGGCCATTCGGCCCCTCAAGCAACTCTGTCCTTCAAGTGACTGGGTTTTATCTGACAGACCTCCGCTCCCTTGCCCCTGTGTGTCAGAGTTCACCTTTCTGAAAAGGCAGGGTATCCCGTCTCCCTTACCCTTAATCTATCCCAAAAACTTCCACAAGAAAATATTCCTAGAGATATAAATTACAGGGAGTGGCTGGATCAGCTGGGATTTTTTTCACTGGAGTGTCAGGAGGTGACCGTGTAGACGTTTATAAAATCACAAGGGGGGGGGGGGGTGAACCGACAAGGGGCTTCTCCCCAGAGTGGGGGAGTTCAAGGCTGGGGGGCAGATTTTTAAGGTGAGAGGACAGAGGTTTAAAAAAGACATGGGGGCGATTTTCTTTTTAAACAGAGGGTGTGGAATGAACTTCCTGAGGAAGTGGTAGATGTGGGTACAGGTACAATTTTTTAAAAGACTTTTGGATAAGGACATGGAGGGGAAGATTTGGAGGGATATGGGCCAGGAGCAGGCAGGTGGGACTAGTTTAGTTTGGGATTAGGGATGGCACGGACTGGTTGGGCCGAAGGGTCTAAGTGACTAGGGAAGGGGGCAATAAACACCCTCCCAGCATCCCAAGTAGGAATTTCAAAGATGGGTGCCATCGCTGTTTCGTGCAAGCTGTCTGCGTGCAAATTGGGCACACTGGCGGGAACAGGGTTGCCCCAGGGGCAGGATGGCACAGATGTGATTGGCCGAGTGGCCTCATATGGTGACGCCAACACCTTGACCCCTCCCAGCCAACCGTCTACCCTTTGGGGTGGGGAGGAGGGAGGGGAGGAGGAGAAAACAAAGTGGTGCTACAATCTGAGGTGGTGACAGGAGATATACAAATGCAATGC
>NW_025113823.1:0-1000 GCF_004010195.1 Chiloscyllium plagiosum
TCTCAATAATGCACACAGGGACTGCTATTCTCTCATATACACACAGGGACTGCTATTCTCGAAAATACACACAGGGACTGCTATTCTCTATCATACATGCAGGGACTGCTATTCTCTATTAATGTACACAGGGACTGCTATTCTCTAATATACACACAGGGACTGCTATTCTCTATAATACATGCAGGGACCTATTCTCAATAATACATGCAGGGACTGCTCTTCTCTACAATACACACAGAGACTGCTATTCTCAATAATGCACACAGGGACTGCTATTCTCTATCATATACACGGGGACTGCTATTCTCAAAATACACACAGGGACTGCTATTCTCTACAATACACACAGGGACTGCTATTCTCAATAATATATACAGGGACTGCTATTCTCTGCAGTACACATTGGGTATGCTATTCTCTATAATACACACAGGGACTGCTATTCTCTATAATATACACGGACTCTGCTATTCTCTACAATACACACAGGGACTGGTATTCTCTACAATCAACACGGGGACTGCTATTCTCAATAATATACACAGGGACTGCTATTCTCTACAATACACACAGGGGCTGCTACTCTCTAATATACACACAGGGGCTGCTATTCTCTAATATACACACAGGGACTGCTATTCTCTATCATACATGCAGGGACTGCTATTCTGTATTAATGTACACAGGGACTGCTATTCTCTATAATACACACAGGGACTGCTATTCTCTGTAATACATGCAGGGACTGCTATTCTCTATTAATGTACACAGGGACTGCTATTCTCTGTAATACACACAGGGACTGCTATTCTCAATAATACATGCAGGGACTGATATTCTCTACAATATACACAGGGACTGCTATTCTCTACAATACACACAGGGACTGCTATTCTGCATAATACACGGGGCTGCTGTTCTGTATAATACACACAGGGACTGGTATTCTCTCCAATATACACAGGGACTGCTTTTCTCTACAATACACACAGGGGGT
>NW_025113824.1:0-1000 GCF_004010195.1 Chiloscyllium plagiosum
GAGAGACTCAGGGAAAACACAGGGAGGTAAAGGGAAGGATCAGCAACATTCTGGGAATACACTGTCCCTATTCCAATCAGAGACTGGGAATTAAACACTCTGAGGGGAAACAGCTTCTGTTTACAAACTGGAAAAACCAGTAATACAACAATCTTTGGAGGCTGCACCCTATTTGTTGAGAAATTTGATCCATTGTTTGATGTGAAGCTGCAGAAGAAGAAAAATGGAACAAGTGCTAAGTGATGACCCGGTCCCAGTGACGGGGAAGCTCCAGCACAGCCAGGCTGAGGTTCAGGCTCTGAGCCAGTAAGGCTGAGGCTGAGAAGAGGCCTCCCCCACCAGCTCAATGAGCATCAGGACAGCACTAGGACCATGGGATCCCCCTCTCACAGTAAACATATGGCTCAGTCCTTCGAACTGGGGGAGGTGATGGTACATCGGGATTGTCCCTGGAGCAGGAATCCAGCAACCCAAGTGGAGCCTCTTCCTCCTACATTGAGTTGTTGAATGATCATGACTGGATGTGGTAGGACAGCAGATCTGATCTGTTGGTTGTGGAATCACTGAGCTCTGTCTCTGCTGCTCCTATTGTTTCTGCAACCTCGTCCTGTTCTGTAGCTTCACCGAGGAACACCATCATCTGCAAGTTCCCTCAAAGCCACTCACCATCCTGACCATCCATTCCTTCACTGTCACTGGCTCCCAATCTTGGAATTCCGTCCCTCCCTAATGACATTGTGGGTCTGCCTCCAGCACATGGAATGCTCCATGAGGATCACTGGGGAGATGGGCTCTCCCATGACTGCAGGGAACCAGCTGAATCTCCATGTTGGATTCTCTGTGCCAGACTCTCACCATCAACTCCCATACTGGAGCCTCTGGAACTAAACGTCCCACACCACTCTCTGTCATTAATCCACTCCATGAAGACCCCACACCACAGTCTTTGTTTCTCTCTCTGCACTCTCCTCCCTCCCCCAGGGTCTGAGTGTCTCCCCTG
>NW_025113825.1:0-1000 GCF_004010195.1 Chiloscyllium plagiosum
TCCTAAGCCAGTTGCAGTATTCCATTGAAGGTCAATGTAAGGTGGAGGAATAACACCTCATTATCTGCTTATGCACTGCACTTTGCTGCTTCAGGAGTCAACACTGAATTCAATAGCTTGAGAGCATGACCAGAATCATTTGTTCTATGCACGTCCAGCGTCTGTTCCACTTGCTCCTCCTCCATCTTTGACCCCAGCATAAAAACTATCAGTTGCAGTTCCCCTATTCGTTCCAAAGAAAATGTTATTCTATTCAAACCATTTGTGGTGAAAGGGTTAAAATTGTGTCCCAATACATGTGTGAATCTAACCGAAAATGGAAGGTGTCGCTTAGTCCCGTGTGAATCTTATTATACACCTTCCCGTGTGAATAACCAGAATGGAATGTGTTTTTTAGCCTTGCTCTGCTGTTCACATGAATGTTTATATCTGGAAAAGAGTATATCAGCTGGAAAAGTCCCCAGTCCGGTAGAGTCTGCTCCGGGGTTGCGTTTAACCGCCGAGCGTGGGTTGTTGGCAACCGCTCTACGAGAACTGACGGCTACCAGTTTTGGTAACATGTAGAGTGAGTATAAGCCAGACCCATTGTAATTCCTTATTTAACCCTAATTCCGGATGACCAGATGCCAATGAAATGAAGAACCCTTACTTCATGATCTCTGGGCCATCTGTCTGTTCAAATTTCATGTTATCTTTCGGTGTAGTCACCGGGAGTGCATGGCATAAGTATCAAGTCATGATGGATATGGTTGAAAGACGATTGGCCATTGTTGAATGGATGATGGTGGGGTTGAAACTGGCAATGTCTGTGAGGGAGGCTGAAGCTGCACAAGATCATTGGAAGCTCAGGTATTAGCACAGGAAATTGGATGTTAAGGCCAGAACCATCAGAGTGTCCCCCAAGTGAATTCACTTGATGCCATGGAGACAGGAAGTGACACTCCATGTCAGCTGGATAGATTCAAAGGAAGATCGGAAACACATGATTATCCGGAAAGTA
>NW_025113826.1:0-1000 GCF_004010195.1 Chiloscyllium plagiosum
GTGTTTTACTCTGATATTTGCTGTGAATAACAGCCACACCGTGTAGGGAATGACATTATCTTGTTTGGCATCATTTGCAGACTGGGCCTCGGAATCTCGGTCACTGATGTAGATGGGAAGCTGGGGGAGGGGTGGGGGCTGGCTGGGGGTTCAGGCTGCTGAAGCTGTTTTATAATTGCTAAAATTAGAACCAAAATGTGCAGTTTTCACCATTTCTATTCATAAACAAATAAGTAGGAGAAAAACCTACTGACCTCAAATCAGAGAGTTGGCAAGTATTGTACTCTCCTTGACGTGGCACTGGCTCCATGTGCAAATGCTGTTCCTAAAGAGGCATGATGTTCCTGTCTCTATTTGATATATTTGTCATCTCTTTGGTCACCTGTTTGCCAATTTATCTTTTGCCTTCTCGGTTTTGACCCCACAACTGGAAGTGATTGTTTTTTGTATTGTTCGTTTGCACCGTGTTCCTGAGTCAATTGGATCACGTGGCTGGTGTTGCACTGCACTACCTTTTATTAACCCCTCTCTGCCTGAATTGACCACCATTAACTATGTTCCTGCATCACTAACCAACTGAGTTTATCCTGTAATGATGGGTCGAAGGGGCTGGGCTGTGGTTCTGTCTCATGTCAATGTTGGATAAGCGGGTTGTTGTCTCTCACTTGTTTTCTGTAGCTTTGTTATGCAATTGCCTGTTGGATGTGAGCCAGGCACAGCTTTGTTGGCGACTCGTGCTCTATACTGGCTCTCTGGTGCCTGCTCTTGTCTACCTTCTCAGACGTGTTCCCGGTTTTGTGTAAACAAGATGATGAATCTTACCCAGTGCTTCTCCTTTGTTTTAGAAAATAGAAAAGAAAACACGCTCCCCTACTCCGGAAAGTTTCCATATGTTCAAGCCCCCAAAGGTTTATGTTTGTTTCTACGATTTTTTTCTAAAAATGCTTCGTAATTTTGATTTTTCCAACTAGATATTTTTCTAGTTGTGTTAAGCATTTGT
>NW_025113827.1:0-1000 GCF_004010195.1 Chiloscyllium plagiosum
TAATGATCGATACTGAACGGTGTGGGGAGTAATAATCGATACTGAACGGTGTGGGGAGTAATAATCGATACTGAACGGTGTGGGGATTGATTATCGATACTGAACGGTGTGGGGACTAATAATCGATACTGAACGGTGTGGGGATTGATTATCGATACTGAACGGTGTGGGGAGTGATTATCGATACTGAACGGTGTGGGGAGTGATTATCGATACTGAACGGTGTGTGGGGAGTGATTATCGATACTGAACGGTGTGGGGATTGATTATCGATACTGAACAGTGTGGGGAGTGATTATCGATACTGAACGGTGTGCGGATTGATTATCGATACTGAATGGTGTGGGGAGTGAATACCGATACTGAACGGTGTGGTGAGGGAATATCGATACTGAACGGTGTTTGGAGTGATTATCGATACTGAAGGGTTTGGGGCGTGATTATCTATACTGAACGGTGTGGGGATTGATTATCGTTACTGAACGTTGTGGGGAATGATTATCGATACTGAACGGTGTGGGGAGGGATTTTCGATACTGAACGGTGTGGGGCGTGATTATCGATACTGAACGGTGTGAGGATTGATTATCGATACTGAACGGTGTGGGGAGTGATTATCGATACTGAACGATGTGGGAATTGATTATCGATACTGAATGGTGTGGGGAGTGAATATCGATACTGAACGGTGTGGGAAGTGATTATGGAGACTGAAAGGTGTGGGGAGTGATTATCGATACTGAACGGTGTGGTGGTGATTATCGATACTGACCGGTGTGGGGATTGCTTATCGACACTGAACGGTGGTGGGATTGATTATCGATACTGAACGGTGAGCGGATTGATTATCGATACTGAACGGTGTGGGGATTGATTATCGATACTGAATGGTGTGGGGAGTGATTATCGATACTGATCGTTGTGGGGAGTGATTATCGAAACTGAACGGTGTGGGGAGTGATTATCAATACTGATCGTTGTGGGGAGTGATTATCGATAC
>NW_025113828.1:0-1000 GCF_004010195.1 Chiloscyllium plagiosum
TTTGCACATTCTCCCCGTGTCTGTGTGGAGTTTACACATTCTCCCCGTGTCTGTGTGGAGTTTGCACATACCCACCCGTGTCTGCATGGAGTGTGCACACTCTCCCGTGTCTGTGTGGAGTTTACACATTCTCCCCATGTCTGTGTGGAGTCTGCACATTTTCCCTGTGTCTGTGTGGAGTTTGCGCATTCTTCCTGCGTCTACGTGGAGTTTGCACATTCTCCTTGTGTCTGTGTGGAGTTTGCACAATCTCCCCGTGTCTGTGTGGTGTTTGCACATTCTCCCTGTGTCTGTGTGGAGTTTGCACATTCTCCCCGTGTCTGTGTGGAGTTTGCGCATTCTTCCTGCGTCTGCGTGGAGTTTGCACATTCTCCTTGTGTCTGTGTGGAGTTTGCACAATCTCCCCGTGTCTGTGTGGTGTTTGCACATTCTCCCTGTGGCTGTGTGGAGTTTGCACATTCTCCCCGTGTCTGTGTGGAGTTTGCACATTCTGCCTGTGTCTGTGTGGAGATTGGACATTCCACCCGAGTCTGTGTGCAGTTTGCACATCTCCCCGTGTCTGTGTGAAGTTTGCACATTCTCCCCGTGTCTGTGTGGAGTTTGCAAATTCTCCCCATGTCTGTGTGGCGTTTGCACATTCTCCCCGTGTCTATGTTGAATTGCACATTCTCCCTGTGTCTGCGTGGAGTTTGCACATTCTCCCTGTGTCTGTGTGGAGTTTGCCATTCACATTCTCCCCGTGTCTATGTGGAGTTTGCACATTCTCCCTCTGTCCGTGTTGAGTTTACACATTCTCCCCGTGACTGTGTTGATTTGCACATTCTTCCCGTGTCTGCGTGCAGTTTGCACATTCGCCCGTGTCTGTGTTGAGTTTGCATATTCTCCCTGTGTCTGTCGGGATTTTGCACATTCTCCCCATATCTGTGTGGAGTTTGCACATTCTCCCTGTGTCTGTGTGGTGTTTGCGCATTCTCCCTGTGTCTGTGTGGAGTTTGGACAT
>NW_025113829.1:0-1000 GCF_004010195.1 Chiloscyllium plagiosum
AAAGTAAAAACTCCTAGCTTGCCCAACCTCTCAGAATATCTCAGACCATTGAGTCCGGGCATCATCCTTGTAAATTTCTTCTGCACTATTTCCAGTTTAATAACATTCTTCCTATAGCAAAGTGAACAACATTGAACATAATACTACCAGTATTGCCTCACCAGCATCCTGTATAACTGCAACATAACTCCCTAATTTCGATACTCATTACTCTGACTGATGAAGGCCAGTGTGACAAATGCCTGTTTCACTGCCCTGTGTACCCGGGACTCCACTTACAGAGAACCATGCACCTGAATTCCAAGGTCACTCTGTTCCCCTGCACTCCTTAAGACCCTGTCATTCACCATGAAACTCCTACCTTGACTTGACTTTCTAAAATGCAAGAACTGACACTTATCTGTAAAAATATATACAATATACATGCATAAAACAAACAGTAATAGTCCCAGAACCGACGCCGGAGGCATTCCACTCATCACAGGCCTTCAGCCCGACAAGCATGCTTCCACTATTACTCTATGTTTCCCACCATCAAACAAATTTTGATCTGATTTGCCAGCTTCCCCTCAATTCCATATGATCTAAACTTCCAGAGCAGCCTCCCATGTGGAACCTGACCGAAGGCCTTACTGAAATCCATATACACTACGTAGACCACCATGCCCTTGTCAAAGTTACTGGTCATTTCACCAAAGCACTCTCACAAATTTTTGACCATGATCCCCCATGCACAAAGACGTGCTGACTGCTCATAATCACACCCTGCCGAGCCAAATGCATGCATATCATCTCTCTTAGCGTCTTCTCAAGAAACTTACCTACTAGAGATGTTAGGTTTACTGGTCTATAATTCCCAGGTTTTTCTTTGTTGCTCTTCTTGAATAAGGGCACAGCATTCGTTACCCTCCAGTCCTCCGGGATCTCACCCGTTGGCTACTGATGATACAAAAGTACCAACCACGCCCCCCGCTATTACTTCTCTGTCCTCCTGCAGTGT
>NW_025113830.1:0-1000 GCF_004010195.1 Chiloscyllium plagiosum
TATCTCACTTTTTAGATTAGAATCAATCTAAATGTCATGGCATAGACAGAGAACACAGGGGGCCAACACCTTCAACATATTGTCTAACTATCACCATTTTTAACAGCTAACCCGAGAATGCAACTTTAAAAAAAAGGTTTTGTGATTTACACATGAAAGAAGTGAAACTATCACTGTATTCTAACAGATGAAAGGCTTAACAGACAATCAATTTTTCAATGTATAATTTCAGTTACATCACACTGTAAATTTTTGCTATAAATTCTGTGTTACGATCGAGCCCTCCACTATCACCTGATGAAGGAGCGTCGCTCCGAAAGCTAGTGTGCTTCCAATTAAACCTGTTGGACTATAACCTGGTGTTGTGTGATTTTTAACTTTGTACACCCCAATCCAACACCGGCATCTCCAAATCATGTCTTTCATCCTATTCAGGGATGGCTGTTGGAAGACAACAGTTATCTCCTCCAAACTTGGCTCATGTCATATATTGACAAAGCACAGACAGACACAGGATTAATTTACATCCATACTGCCACCGCGGTCATATTGCAGTTGACCATGAATTCTCTTAAAGGTGAGCTTTCAATGCCCTTACTACCCCAGTAAAACCCACACATTACTGCACCCTTCACAATTTGAGGTGAGAAAAGGGGATTGTCCTGGATGCGTTAAAAGTTGGGGGGGCAGGACCAATCCTCCAAGGATGAAAATAAGCCCGAGAATCAGCTGATTAACTCAGGCCATCCACAAGAGGAGATCAGAGTAATGTTTCAGTGAGCCTGAGAAGCCAGAGACAATATTATTGCCATCCATTTCCAATTTGACTAAACTGAACTCAGAATTCATTTAGTCATAGTTCAGTCAAATGTTTATAGATGGTGCTATTTTAATACATAAATTATAAACAGAAATAACCCATGCAAAGCTAAGACAAATTTCATTCTTTGTTCCATTCATGGCTTCTTGATTTCCTAGGAGAAAGTGAGGACTGCAGATG
>NW_025113831.1:0-1000 GCF_004010195.1 Chiloscyllium plagiosum
GGGAGTCGATGGGCGTTAGAGGGCAACGACGAGAGTTGGGTGAGCGGGGAGCCGACGGGCGTTAGAGGGCAACGACGAGAGTTGGGTGAGCGGGGAGTCGATGGGCGTTAGAGGGCAACGACGAGAGTTGGGTGAGCGGGGAGCCGACGGGCGTTAGAGGGCAACGACGAGAGTTGGGGTGAGCGGGGTGGGGGGAGGGGGAGCCGACGGGCGTCAGCGGGCGTGGGGGGCGGCGGGCGCCGGGTGCGTGACCCCGTTGATCCACTCCCGGAACGGGTGCACGTCGGCGAAGATGGCGTAGCCCTCGCTGGCGCAGCCCTGGTCGTGGGATAGCACGCCGGCCGCGTAGAAGACGCCGCCGTCGTCCACCGCCAGGGCGGCGCCGTGATCGCCGGGGCAGACGTTGTGGCCCGCGCCCTCCTGCTCAGTGCAGAACTGCTCGGGGGCGTCGGGCGGGAACAGGCCCGGGTGGTGGGCGTCGAAGAACGCGTGGCACGCGCTGTCGTTGGCCACGTGGAGCGCCACGTAGTTGAGGTGGCTGGTGGCGGCGTGTTCGGCCCCCTCCCCCCAACCCCCAACGTAGCCCACCCTGCCCACCTCGCTGGCGTAGTCCCGGGCTGGCAGGCAGATGGGCATGATGTGGTTGGAGTACTTGACGTCCTCCTTGAGCTTGACCAACGCCAGGTCGTTGCGGTAGACGTAGGCGTCCTTGGCCCGAGGGTGGTAGTGCACCTCCTCGACGTGGGCCAGGTGGCTGGCGTCGAGCTCCCGGGCGTCCTCCACCCCCAGGTAGACCTGCAGGGTCGCCACCAGCTGGGCAGCGCTCAGGTTGAGGGCTTGCAGGGCGTGCCCGCTGGTCAGGACCCAGTGGTGGTCGATCAGCGTGCCGTCCACCACACCGCCCTCGGCGCTCTTCAGCAGGACGGTCCAGGGCATCGCCCCGTTGTGCACCGCGTGCCCGCCCACGACGCGCTGGTGCTGCTCCAGGGGCACGATGGGG
>NW_025113832.1:0-1000 GCF_004010195.1 Chiloscyllium plagiosum
TAACATAGGGTAAAAAATATGACGTGTAATCTGTTTGCATATGAAACCCGATGAGCCTCAGTGATCCAAGGTCGATCTACAAAGAGCCATTGAAGAACCATCATCCAACCCATTGCTCTCAAGTACCAATCTATTGCAGCAACAGTCTATTCCATTGTTATTTGATTCTTACCTCGCCTATCCCTCTCTCTCACAATTATCAGTTGGAGGTGGATTCGAGCTTGCCAGTCATATGATGTCAAAATTACATCAAAAGCGAAGACTTTTTACGTCAAGGTGTGCACTTCCCAAGATTATGGATAGGATCCATGGAGACTAACATTATTCACAACCTCTGAAGAAACATGTTCAGTTAACACTATTCGATATAACTCTGTAGAGCTGAGAATAAGAAGGGGATGCTGACCGTCTTGCCATTGCACTCTAAGTCCCTAAATAATCAACGATAATTAGAGGAACAAATATGCAGCGAGACTCAGGAGACTTTCAGGAGCAATAGGATTTTCAGAGTTGGGGGTATCAAATTTTCTAACATAGATTGGAACTGCTGGTGTGTAAGGGGCTAAGTTGGAGTCAAATTTGTTAAGTGCTTCAAGGAAGGTATCCTGAAGCTGTATATACTGCGTCCTACACGGGAGGGAACAAAACTCGTCAACTTATTGGGAACTATGACAGGACAGGTGACACAGGTGTCAGTGAGGGAGCACTTTGGTATCAGTGACCACAGTTCTATTAATTTTAGAATTTTTAAGGCTATGGTCAAATCTGGTCCACGGGTTCAAGGTATAAGTTGGAACAACGCAAATTTTGGAGAAATTGCACACGAGTCTGCAGCGGTAAATTGGATTAGGTTGTTCGCAGGCAAAGAGATTAGGTTCGATTAAAGTAGATTACTTACAGAGTAGACACAGGCCCTTCGGCCTAACAAGTCCACACTGAACTTCTTAAAACCAAACCACGTAGACCGATTCCGCTTCACTGGGACAACACTACCATTATA
>NW_025113833.1:0-1000 GCF_004010195.1 Chiloscyllium plagiosum
TCAGAGGTTAGCACTGCTGCCTCACAGCATCAGGGATCCGGGTTCAATTCCTGCCTTGGGTGACTGTGTCTGTGGAGTTTGCATGTTCTCCCTGTGTCTGCGTGGGTTTCCTCTGGGTGCTCTGGTTTCCTCGCACAGTGAATTGGCCATGTTAAATTACCCATAATGATAGGTGCACCAGTCAGGGTAGGGGAATGGATCTGGGTGGGTTAATCTTCAGATTGTCGGTGTGGACTTGTTGGGCCTAGGGGCCTATTTCCATACTGTAGGGAATCTAATGTAATCTAATCGTACCAAGCGCCTTCTTCACTATCCTATTTACCTGTGACTCCACTTTCAAGAACAATGAATCTGCACTCCAAGGTCTCTGGTCAGCAACACTGCCCAGGACCTTACCATTAAGTGTATTAGTCCTGCCCAGTTAACCCTATCAAAATGCAGCACCTCACATTTATCGCAATTAAACTCCCTCTGCCATTCCTCATCCCATTGGCCCATCTGATCAAGATCCTGTTATATTCTGAGGTAGCCTACTTCCACTGCACCTCCAATTTTGGCGTTATCTGCAAACTTACTAACCATTCCTCCTATTTTCACACCACCTCCCCCCAAATCATTTACGTAAGTGACAAAAACATTGTTTTCCTTGCTGCTCCATCTCCCCCACACTCTGAAACACGGCCAGTGATCTTGCTTCACAGTTTTTCAGATTTTATTTCAAATCAACCGTCTCCAAGCACTTCATAGAAATATTCTTCCCCGCTTATTAAAAAAAAATCACATTGCAGATGAGAGTTCGATTTCAGGATCACCAAGAGAGAATCTCTGGGGCAGATGCTCGGTCAGAATCAGTAACCTTCTGATTTACTTTGAACAGCTCCCCAATACAAAGTACAACAATCTATATTGCCAACTAATACCAGCTCTCAGATGAAAAGGTAAAAATCCATCTCTATACCACTTAGCAACCTTTTTTGAATGAATATTTTAACTGTCGGCA
>NW_025113834.1:0-1000 GCF_004010195.1 Chiloscyllium plagiosum
TTGGGAACTTTAACTCAACTGCTCTACTTTTGCAGTGATTATTAGATTCCCTACAGTATGGAAACAGACCTTTCGGACCCAAAAGTCCACACCAACCCTCCGAAGAGTAACCCAACCAGAACCATTTCCCCTCTGACAAATGCACTGTGGGCAATTTCGAGTGACCAACTCATCTGACCTGCACAATCTTTGGACTGTGGGAGGAAACTGGAACACCCGGAGAAAAACCCCGCAGACACGGGGAAAATGTGCAAACTCCACACTGACTGTACACCGAAGCTGGAATCGAACTTTGGACCCCGTTAAGGCAGCAGTACTTACCACTGAACCACAACACTGTGGGATCTTTGGTGGTGATGTGCTACCCCACTGGTACCTCAGTCACTCAACCTACTTCATTTCCCTGATCCGTCTGGTTCTGAAATTAAAGTTAATGCAGACAAGGTGACACTGCCATGAGCATGTGATTATTGAAGCATCAGGTTCAAGAAAAGGATACAAAAGGGACACAAAAAATGTAAAAAAAAGACGACATTGAAAAATGGGTTTCCGTTGGTTCCTGCGTTGTTTACAGACAATGTTACCTTGCCGCTGTCGCAGGGCTTTTCCTTCAATCAGCTTCAATCCGCACAGAATTCGAATCAATGAAACTTCGCCAACTTCCTTCTGAAAGGTCATACAGTTAACATGAAACATTTTGCGTTCATTAATAATCTTCACCATTCCTACATCCAAGAACACGTTGCACAGTTTGCATGAATGTTGAAGATGTAAGAATGTTATGCAATAATAAAAATTCAATTACAGTTTAAATTGTCAAGTAGGTGGAATGCACAGAAAGTCTCAGCATGTCAGAAATTCATGTGACCAGAACTGCAGCCCAGCAGATTTGATACCTGTCCCTGAATCCCAATATCCACACGTTTGCTTGCTCCATGTACCCAGTTGGAAACCTGTGTGAAGGAGTATGTAGTCTGACAGAGCGCCTGAGAGAATCCAT
>NW_025113835.1:0-1000 GCF_004010195.1 Chiloscyllium plagiosum
ATGTACAGCTAGTCTACACTGTTTAATAAATTCTGCACCTCTTGGAATGTATGTTGTGATTTCTAGAGATGCTGGGGTCATTTTAAATCAAACTGTGCAACAAATGATGCCTCAGCATAGGCATGTACATTCTCCAAGGATAACTACTGAGTTCAATGCTAGGGGTTCAGCCCCCAGGGCTAATTATAGAGTCATTGAGATGTACTGCACAGAAACAGACCCTTCGGTCCAACTTGTCCATGCCAACCAGATATCCCAAACCAATCTAATCCCACCGGCCAACACCTGGCCCATATCCCTCCAAACTCTTCCTATTCATATACCCATCCAAATGCCTTTTAAATGTTGCAATTGTACCAGCTTCTACCATTTCCTCTGGCAGCTCATTTTATACACATATCACTTTTGCGTGAAAAAGTTGCTCCTTAGCTCTCTTTTATATCTTTCCCCTCTCACCCTAAACCTATGCCCTCTAGTTCTGGACTCCCTCGCCCCAGGAAAGAAACTTTGTCTATTTATCCTATCCATGCCCCTCCTGATTTTATATACCTCTATAAGATTCACCCCTCAGCCTCCGACGCTCCAGGGAAAACAGTCCCAGCCTATTCAACCTCTCCCGATAGCTCAAACCCTCCAACCCTAGCAACATCCTTGTAAATCTTTTCTGAATCCTTTCAAGTTTCACAACATCCTTCCAATAGGAAGGAGACCAGAATTGTACGCAATATTCCAAAAGTGGCCTAACCCACGTCCTGTACAACTGCAACTTGACCTCCGAACTCCTGTACTCAATACTCTGACCAATAAAGGAAAGCATACCAAATGCCTTCTTCACTATCCTATTTACCTGCAACTCCACTAGTTACATCAATGAAAGGTAACTTGGGAATACATTAGCCAGCCAACAGTCAAACCAACCAAAGCATAACCAGAACACCATTTACATGAGGTTTTTTTTTCGAAAACGACATGATGTATGTAAACCCCTGACAGTGTCGCA
>NW_025113836.1:0-1000 GCF_004010195.1 Chiloscyllium plagiosum
TTGTTTGATTCCTAGCTAGGACTACACTCTGTGTCTGGATGGTTGACAGGCTGGGAGATTGTGGCTTGAGTCTTGAATAACTGAATGTTTTATTGTTCCAGAAGGTGTGGGAGTGGGGGTCAAGGCTTCAGCAGAAATCTAGCAGAGCAGAGAACAGACCAATATCTTACTCTGTCGGAAAATGAAATCCGAGCTGATCGTGGCTGATATATCCATTGGCTCAGCTCTTCTTCCCTGCATTATCCCAACTACCCTTAACTCCCTGACCATGAAAACCCATCCAATTGTGTCTTGAATATACTTAATGAAGATGCCTCTCTACTGCTTCCTTGGGCAGACAATTCCATAGATTGACTACTCTCCAGGAAAAGCAGTTCCTCCTCATCTGTCCTAAATGGCACAGTGGCACAGTGAGTAGCACTGCTGCCTCACAGCGCCAGAGACCCGGGTTCAATTCCTGCCTCGGGCAACTGTCTGTGTGGGTTTCCTCCGGGTGCTCTGGTTTCCTCCCACAGTCCAAAGATGTGCGGGTTAGGTGAATTGACCATGCTAAATTGCCAGTAGTGTCAGGTGAAGGGGTAAATGTAGGGGAGTGGGACTGGGTGGGTTGTTCTTCAGGGGGTTGGGGAGGTCTTTTTTTTTTAGATTCGATTACAGTGTGGAAACAGGCCCTTCGGCCCAACAAGTCCACACCGACCCGCCGAAGCGCAACCCACCCAGACCCATTCCCTCTTCACCTAACACTACGGGCAATTTAGCATGGCCAATTCACCTGACCTGCACATCTTTGGACTGTGGGAGGAAACCGGAGTACCCGGAGGAAACCCACGCAGACACGGGGAGAATGTGCAAACTCCACACAGTCAGTTGCCTGAGGCGGGAATTGAACCCGGGTCTCTGGTGCTGTGAGGCAGCAGTGCTAACCACTGTGCCACCGTGCCGCCTTGTTGGGGTGAAGGGCCTATTGCCACACTAAGTAATCTAATATAATCTAAAAGCT
>NW_025113837.1:0-1000 GCF_004010195.1 Chiloscyllium plagiosum
CCTGGGTAGGTTTGTTTTCCCCTTACCTGGGTACGTTTGTTTCCCCTTACCTTGGTAGGTTTGTTTCCCTTACCTGGGTAGGTTTGTTTTCCCTTACCTGGGTTGGTTTGATTTCCCCTTACCTGGTTAGGTTTGTTTCCCCTTACCTGGGTAGGTTTGTTTCCCTTACCTGGGTGGGTTTGTTTCCCCTTACCTGGGTAGGTTTGTTTTCCCTTACCTGGGTAGGTTTGTTTCCCTTACCTGGGTAGGTTTGTTTTCCCCTTACCTGGGTAGGTTTGTTTCCCCTTATCTGGGTAGGTTTGTTTCCCTTACCTGGGTAGGTTTGTTCTCCCTACCTGGGTAGTTTTGTTTCCCCTTATCTGGGTAGGTTTGTTTTCCCTTACCTGGGTAGGTTTGTTTTCCCCTTACCTGGGTAGGTTTGTTTTCCCTTACCTGGGTTGGTTTGTTTCCCTCACCTGGGTAGGTTTGTTTTCCCCTTACCTAGGTAGGTTTGTTTTCCCCTTACCTAGGTAGGTTTGTTTTCCCCTACCTGGGTAGGTTTGTTTTCCCCTTACCTGGGTAGATTTGTTTTCCCTTACCTGGGTAGGTTTGTTTTCACCTTACCTGGGTAGGTTTTTTTCCCCTTACCTGGGTAGGTTTGTTTTCCCCTTACCTGGGTAGGTTTGTTTTCCCTTACCTGGGTAGGTTTGTTTTCCCTTACCTGGGTCGGTTTCTTTCCCTTACCTGGGTAGGTTTGTTTGCCCTTACCTGGGTAGGTTTGTTTTCCCCTTACCTGGGTAGGTTTGTTTCCCCTTACCTGGGTAGGTTTGTTTTCCCCTGACCTGGGTAGCGTTGTTTCCCCTTACCTGGGTAGGTTTGTTTTCCCCTTACCTGGGTAGGTTTGTTTTCCCCTACCTGGGTAGGTTTGTTTTCCCCTTACCTGGGTAGGTTTGTTTCCCTTACCTGGGTGGGTTTGTTTTAACTTACTTGGGTCGGTTTGTTTCCCTTACCTGGGTAGGTT
>NW_025113838.1:0-395 GCF_004010195.1 Chiloscyllium plagiosum
ATCAGCGAACCCTGGAACAGTTTGATCAGCGAACCCTGGAACAGAGTGAGCAGTGAGCCCTGGAACAGAGTGAGCAGTGAGCCCAGGTACAGCGTGTGCAGCGAGCCCTGGATCAGTGTGAGCAGCGAGCCCTGGAACAGTTTGATCAGCGAACCCTGGAACATCTTGAGCAGTGAGCTCTGGAACAGATTGAGCAGTGAGCCCTGGAACAGCGTGAGCAGTGAGCCCAGGTACAGCGTGTGCAGCGAGCCCTGGAACAGTGTGAGCAGCAAGCCCTGGAACAGCGTGAGCAGTGAGCCCAGGTACAGCGTGTGCAGTGAACCCGGGAACAGTGTGAGCAGTGAGGCCTGGAACTGTGTAAGCAATGATGCACAAAATTGTGAGCAGAATGAGCC
>NW_025113838.1:566-1000 GCF_004010195.1 Chiloscyllium plagiosum
ATGCAGTGAACCCTTGAACAGCATGTGCAGTGGGCCCTGGAACAATGTGAGCAGTGAGCCCTGCAACAGTGTGAGCAGTGTGACCTGGAACAGTGTGAACAATGAGACCTGGAACAGTGTGAGCAGTGAGATCAGGCACAGTGCAAATTGTTAGCCGCGGAATATCGTGAGCAGTGAGCCCTGGAAAAATGTGAGCAGTGAGCCCTGGAACAGTGTGAACAGTGAGTCCTGGAACAGACTGTGCAGTGATTCCCTGAATAGTGTGAGCAGTGAGAACTGGAAAAGTGTGAGCAGAGAGCCCTGGAAAAGTATAAGCAGCGAGACCTGGAACAGCGTGAGCACTGAGCCCTGGAACAGAGTGAGCAGTGAGGCCTATAACAGTTTGAGCAGCGAACCCTGGAACATCTTGAGCAGTGAGCTCTGGAACAGAGTGA
>NW_025113839.1:0-1000 GCF_004010195.1 Chiloscyllium plagiosum
CTCTCTGAATTTTCTCTTGATGCTGTTTTCAATCCCTGGATTGGAGAAATATTTGTGACATTCTGTGTCTGAATTTTCCTTTTTGCCAGGGGCTGTGTTTATGGGAGTTTCCGATGTTGGAACAGTTCATTAGTAATAACTCCTAATTCTATTGTTTTGTTAAGCTGTCCAGTACCATTACATTATGCTAAATTCCCCTTTCTTTGGTTTCATTTTATCTTTTGTGTTTAAGTAGATGGTGTTTTGCTTCACACCGAGTAGTTTGGCCAGTCACATTGCATCTGGAACAGACACTTTACATTTCCTCGAAAATAAGAAAAAATTAGAGTCTAGGTTACTGCCGTCAATTATTTTCGAGGGGCTCTGGTGTGGTCCATCACACCAGACTCCTTCCCTTCCTGAGTAATAGGCTGGAGGAACTGAATGTGCTGTTCCTGTTCTTCTCCAATAGTATCAACGGGCTGAATGGCTTCCTCATATTCCTATGAAACCAGCGTGAGGTGATGAATGAACTCATGTACTGTGGCAATGTGCAGTGTCAGGCAGTGCTGTTACATGAATGTTACTGATACTTTAACAGCACAAGCCTGAATGGAGCCTGGGTCTTGCTGCACATGGACATAGACCAGTTCAGGAGCTGACGGGGTATAAAACGTTCTGAACATTGAGAATGTCCAGTGACCATCCCCACTTCTGTTGTGGTTCTATTCGCCGGGCTGGAAATTTGTCTTGCAAGACCAATTTCCAGCTCGGCGAACACAACCACAACAAAGAGCACCCGAGCTACAAATCTTCTCACAAACTTTGAATCCCCACTTCTGTTTATGTGGGGAGGGTAGGGGGTGGGGAGATATTGATAAAGCAGCTAAAGATGTTTGTGAAGAGGAAGCTACCCTGAGGATCTCCTACAGAGGTGACCCAGGACCGAGATGATGAACATCTTCCTTTGTGCCATGTTTGACACCACACACTGGACAGTTTACTCTGATTCCCTTTTAGT
>NW_025113840.1:0-310 GCF_004010195.1 Chiloscyllium plagiosum
AGTTACGCTATACTCCAGAACCACTTTAGGCAATTAAATCTCCAAAGTAAGTTGAACCAATTCAATGATACAACCTGTACCTAGTGAAAAGTAATTTGAACTACTTTCAAATTTACAAAAAAATTCTCAATTAAAAAAGTACACTGCTTAAAAAACGTTACACAGAATAACACAACTGCATTCTCCTGACACCAACAGTTTTTCAGAGTTAAGCTGCCATTTTGGTTTAAAACACAGTTATACGGTGGTATTTAACGGAGGTGACAAGTGATAGATCAACATTGCCTCTTTTAAGGGAAGTCTGTGCACC
>NW_025113840.1:836-1000 GCF_004010195.1 Chiloscyllium plagiosum
CAAGATCCTGTTGAAATCTGAGGTAACCCTCTTCGCTGTCTATTATGCCCCAATTTTGGTGTCATCTGCAAACTTACTAACTGTACCTTCGTTAGTTGTAAAGTGTTTGGCACATCTTGAGACTTTGAAAAGAACTCTATAAATGCAATTCTTTATTTCTGTTA
>NW_025113841.1:0-1000 GCF_004010195.1 Chiloscyllium plagiosum
TGCCTACTTCTGATTCTGTGTCTTATTTCCATGTACTTTCCAATTCTACTCTGTTCTCAGAGAAAATAAATGGCATCAAATCTCAATAAGAATTTCAGAGCAGTAGCCTGGAGATAGCTCCTCGATTCTTTCTTCTCAGTTAATGATAGCTGTCTTTTCCCAAGGATGCAGGATTTCAAGACTAGAGGGCGGCTTTTTAAGGTATAGTCAGAGAGTCATGGAGATGTACGGAAACAGACTCTCTGCTCCAACTTGTTCATGCCGACCAGATATCCCAAACTAATCTCGTCCCACCTGCCAGCACCTGGCCCATATCCCTCCAAACACTTCCTATTCATATACCCATCCAGATGCCTTTTAGATATTGCAATTGTACCAGCCTGCATCACTTCCTCTGGCAGCTTATTCCATACATACACCACCCTCTGAGTGAACTAATTGCCCTCTAGGTCCTTTTTATATCTTTCCCCTCTCATCCTAAACATATGCCCTCGAGTTCCCCATCCCAGGGAAAAGACCTTGTCTATTTATCCTATCCATGTCCCTCATGATTTTATAAACCTTTATAAGATCACCCTCAGCCTCCAATTCTCCAGGGAAAACAGCCCCAGCATATTCAATCTCTCCCTATAGCTCAAATCCTCCAAACCTGACAACATCCATGTAAATCTTTACTGAACCCTTTCAAGCTTCACAACATCTTTCCAATAGGAAGGAGACCAGAATTACACGCAATATTCCAACAGTAGCCTAACAGTAGCCCTGTACAGCCGCAACATGACCTCCCAATTCCTCACTTTAAAATATTTTACATATTGCATCTGGACTGATCATATTCACTATCTCAAAATCAGACAACATCTCCAGTGGCTGTCTGGTTGAATAAAACTCTACTCCAGAATTGAATTGGAATTGTTGAAAACCCTCTCACCTACCCTACCCCCCCCCCCCCCCCCCCCACCCCCCCACCCCCCAACCCTGCCTTATGACAACAGCTCAA
>NW_025113842.1:0-1000 GCF_004010195.1 Chiloscyllium plagiosum
CCATAGTGAAGACAGAAACAAAATGCTTGTTCTTTTTATCCACTATTTCCTTATTATCTTCTTAACTCCCAATTCTTACTCCCTGGACTGCTAACACTCACTTTACTTGCTCTTTTCATAGAACATAGAAGAATACAGCGCAGTACAGGCCCTTTGGCCCTCGATGTTGCGCCGATCCAAGCCCACCTAACTCCAACACCTCTTCTCTACATACCTCAAAGCCATCCATTCTACTTATTTTCATATTTTAAATATTAAAAAACGTTCTATCTAATTACATTGCTAGGTAGTTTTTTAATCTCTTGTTAATTTAGAGCAGACGGGATGGTGACAAGGGCAGCTGCATGTTCCTCCTGCAGGATGTGGGAGGTAAGGCTCACCACTGATGTCCCTGCTGACTTCACCCGCGAGAAGTGCACCCAACCCCAGCTCCTCCCAGACCGCGTTAGGGAGCTGGAGCTAGGTGAACTTCAGATCATTCAGGAGACTGAGGGGGTGATAGAGAGGAGTTATAGGGAGGTAGTCACTCCTAAGTTACAGGACAAAGGTAGCTGGGTGACCGTCAGGAGAGGGAAAGGGAATAGGCAGACAGTACAGGGATCCCCTGTGGCTGTTCCCATCATTAATAAGTATACCGTCTTGGATACTATGGGGTGGTGGGAATGAACTATCAGGGGAAAACCACAGCGGCCAAGTGTCTGCCATTGAGTCTGCCTCTGTGGCTGAGAAGGGAAGGGGGGAAGAGGGAGAGCAACACTGATAGGAGATTCGATGGTGAGAGGAACAGGCGGGAGATTCTGTGGCTGTGAACGAGATTCCCGGGCGGTGTTTTGCCTCCTGGGTGTCAGGGTCAGGGATGTCTCGACTGAGTCGACAGGATGCCTAAGGGGGCGAGTGAGCAGCCAGAAGTCATGGTATACATCAGTACCAATGACATAGCTCGGGAAAGGAATGAGGACCTGAAAAGTGAATATAGGGAGTTAGGTTAGAAGCTAAAGGG
>NW_025113843.1:0-1000 GCF_004010195.1 Chiloscyllium plagiosum
TCAGCTGTTTGATCCATGGCTAATATGGAAACTGCAGTTTTCTGTTCAATGGTGGAATGCAAATTGCTTCTTTTTCTGGTATTTTGGTGGATCTTTTCAACTGTTTTAGATAAAAATAAAAACAACGTGCTGAGGAATCTTGACAGGTCTGGCAGCTTTTGTGGAGAGAGATTGAATTAACATTTCAGCTCAATGACCTATTTGTCAGAACCCCTGAGTTCCTTTTCAGGAAGCCATGTTGATTCAGCCCAGCCTTAATGCAGTTTTCTAACTGACCTGTTACACTCACCTTTAATAATCGATGCTAGCATTTCCTGAAGACTGTTGTCAGGCTGTTACCACTCTCCTGTCTGTCTTCACCGTAGGTATTATATTTTCATCTTTCCTATTCACTGGGATCATGATGGAATTTAGAGAATTTTGGAAACTGTTAACTAGTGGATCCTCTTTGTCTGCACCACCTCCTTTCAAAAGCTTAGGATGAAGGCTATCAGATCCTAGGGATCTAGGGATTAGGATCTTGGAAATGTTTGAGACCATTCACTTCTGTGCATTTCCTGTACTGAGAGGAACTACTTTAAGTGCCTCACTCTGATTAGCCCCTTCTTAGCTTTTGTATTTTGTGAAGATGAAGAATTGAAATACCATTTCTGCATTTCCATCTTTGCGATGCTCATGTCGTCCCCTCCACCTCAGGATCCATATTTACCTTTGTTAATCTCTTCTGCATTTTATAGATTGAGAAACTTTCTGATGTTATATTTCTAGCTAGTTCACTCTCATTCTGTTTTGTTTCTTAATTTTTTTTCAGTCCTTTGTTGATTTCTATCAGACTCGCCCTCAATGTTAAGCCTGTCTAACTCCAGCTCTGTAACATTGACTGAATTCAGCCCATTTCAGCTTATCAGCTGCCGAAGCCCTCGTCTATATGGGAGCCTGGGGCTTGTCACAAAAAGGTCATTGACCGGAGACGTTGACTCTACTTTTCTCTCGACAGAGA
>NW_025113844.1:0-1000 GCF_004010195.1 Chiloscyllium plagiosum
CTCCTGCCTTCTAACTCCTCTCCCCCTTTCCTTATTCGCTTTATCCCAATCTCTGACTCATTGTCTCAGCTTGTGCCTATCTACTCTGTCCAGCCCCCACCCCTGATTTTGCAAATCTCTGTCAGATCTCCCTCTCATCGCATCTTCAATCTTCATCCTCATCAACGACGTTCCTCATCCCTGGAACCATTTTTGGAGATTGCTCCGAAACTCTCTCTCCAACGTGTTCACATCCTTCCCATAATGTGATGGCCACACTGTACCCAATTGTCCAGCAGGGTTCTAACCAGGGTATTGTACAATTTCCACTTCACCTCCCTACTCTGAATGGTCTGGGAAGAGTGGATGTTGGGGAGATGTTTCCATTGAGAGGAGAGACCAGGACCCGAAGGGACAGCCTTAGAGGAAAGGGAAAACCTTTCAGAACAGAGATAAGGAGAAACCTCTTCAGCCAGATTGTGGGGAATCTATGGAATTCATTGCCACAGAAAGCTGAGTAGATCAGGTCATTGAGTATATTTAAGATGGAGATAGATAGTTTTCTGAGTACCGAGGGGATCAGGATTGTAGAAAGTGGGAGAATGGGGTTGTGAAACACATCAGCCATGATTGAATGGTGGAGCAGAGATGATGTGCTGAATGACCTAATTTCTGCTGCTATGCTATCTCTGATGATTTTAAAACTGAGCCATTGCTTTCCATAATTCACTCCCTTTTCAAATAGCAAAACGAGAGCGGTGTTTCCTGGGTACCTGGTAACAATCAGCTGTTAAACTGCCTTGCTGAAAGGAGAAATTTTGCTAATAACTATCACTGTTAAGTGGATGTTATTTGCAAATTCTGCATTTTTACCATTAACTTCAGTTCCAATTTCAGTGTGACTCAAATATTTGTACAGATTTCAGATGTCTGTCTGGTTCCAAACATCAACAGATTCAGTAACGCGGATAGTTTAATGAGAGATTCTTGGGTTTATTCGTTCTTTTTCAGTGAAGTTTCC
>NW_025113845.1:0-1000 GCF_004010195.1 Chiloscyllium plagiosum
TCATAATTTTAAAAATATCTATTAAATCTTCTCTTTACCTTCTTCTCTTCAAGCAGAGCAGTCCTAACTTTGCCAATCTTTCCTAATCACAAAAGTTTCTCATCCCTGGAAACATCCTTGTAAATTTCTTATACACTATCTGCAGTATGGTGCCCTGGACTGTACATAATAATCCAGCTGTGATCAAAGCTGTTTCTTACATGAGTTCTGCAAAACCTTCTTGCTCAAATACTCCATGTTCCTGTCATCAAAGTCCAGGACATTGTGTGCTTTCTTAACTGCTTTCCATCTGTCCTGCCACCTTCAATGATCTGAACACCTTTATACCCAAGTCCCTCGAGCCTTACATACCCTTTGGAATTGTGTCTCTTATTTTGTCTTGCCTTTTCACGTTCCAACTACCAAAATACATCTCCTCACTCTTTGTATTGAACTTCACTGGCCACCTATCCACCGACACCACTGCCCCTCCTTGATCTTCTTTTGCAAACTTGCCCAGTCTCCCACTCCTACCTCCTGCATACCTTCCTCCGTCCCCCGTCACTCACTCTCCCCTGAATCTGGTTTCCAGCATCTGCAGTCATTGTTTTTACCTTGTTGTGTACACTTGTGTCTACCAGCTGTAACAGTAAAGGTATTGGTGATCAGCTCAACATAAAAGCAGTGTACAAGAAAACTGTGAGCACTCCTTCACTACCTGTACCAACTGTATTATGCCAAGTGATATGAGGTGAGTATCATAGAGTTCCAGTAAGGCTGAAGGAGTTTGTTGATGTCAGAGAAACATGTAATGCTGTGGATGTTCACTGACATGTCCAAACCAGAAATCAGTCTGCTTCCCCTGAAAACTTCAGTGAATGAGGGATCAATAGCATCGGCGTTGAAGTCAGAGTAGAATTTGTGGGGTCAAAAGTCACCAAAAGTAATCTCCACCAATAAAGATACCACTGCTATTTTTGGATGCAAGATTCTGGAAACTTCACCTATGACCTTCTTAAGA
>NW_025113846.1:0-1000 GCF_004010195.1 Chiloscyllium plagiosum
TACATCCATCCAGACTCCATGGGCAGAATCCTGTGCTCCATTCCAATACCTAACAGGAAACCCTGTGGATGCTCTTCCCACCCCATGACCAATTAGACCTTTAAGTGGGCAATCCATGCCATATAAGGAGCTGGTAGAAAGCCAGCTGTCGCAGGAGGTTTGCTGTGTGAGAACACAGCCAGCAGGCCCTGGTCTGTTTGTTTGTAGGGTTTGCGAAAGACTCCTTGTGAAAGGCACTAAGTGCCTGTTCGAAGAGCCCACATTTTGGGTTCGGGAGAGGGGGAGACAAGCTGTTGAAAGGCAGACCCAGCTTTGTGTGCTGTTGTGGTTCAACTTGACAAACCACCAGGAGTCACAGGTACAGGTACAGGCATTTATTCTTAGGTAGTGTGGGAGAGTCAGCCTACGACCGAACACTTACAAAAACCCACAGGTTCTCATCTTTTCTCCACTGAGGATCACACACTCAAATTCAAATCTGGCCATTTTACAACCAAATGGCACTTACTTTGCATTGTTTTTGTTCACTGAATGCCTTCCTGCTGATTGGACAGTCTAGGCTGTGTCCTTGTTTCTATTAATCACGCCGTAGCCAGCCATTTTGCTACCTACTTACATTGTTTTACAACATACACTTCTGACTGAATCTGAATTGGAGACCTTTTCAGTTATAACTCTTTCACTGCTGAGCCAGTAATTCACCCACCAACACATTCCTTCCCCTGTCTGTGCCTGGGTCCCACTTTGATCTGGGACCTCAGGTGGGCACAGTGCCAGCCTGCTGTTGGCCTGTCATGCCTGAGCACTTGTTGCTACAGGCTGCCTCAGCTAGAGGCAATGCCTATTCTCACCACAACTCAGGCAATTGCTGCGACTTCTGTCTTCTCCAGAAAATGTTGTGTGTGCCCGCTAGAAAGATACACAGACACTTAAAAGACCAGGATTGGGTGAGCACAGGGATTTTGGAAGGTGGAATAACTTGCAGTATTAGGAGCAGGCA